>NW_017096712.1:56583-77802 GCF_001412225.1 Nicrophorus vespilloides
ATCAAGTTGGCACTTGTGACATTTATAATTTATGCTGAACTGTCAAAAAAATAAATCGGTATTGAAATATACTTGGTACATTTGAAAATTTTATATCACGTACATTTTCAAAATAATATAAATACTGAAAATCCTAATTTTGAAAGTGACCTAAGTCCAGTTTTTATTGACGATGTCAAAAAGTGCGGCCCAAAATGTTGAAAGCAGTGATGAAGGTAATTTAAATTACGTTTTGATATTAAATTGAAATTTAAAAAATAATATTTAATTTAAAGAAATTATTAAACCCATGGGAAAGGATAAAATAACAAGATTTCTTGATTCTGAAAGTGAAGAGGAATTAAACTCGATACAACAGATTTAAAAAAAGAAGGAGAATTTTAGAAGTTCATTCTTCAACAGAGGAAGAGGAAGTGATTTAAAAAAAGAAGGAGAATTTTAGAAGTTCATTCTTCAACAGAGGAAGAGGAAGTAATTGAGAATGAGAAAAAATAAACTGTGAGAAAAAATTTATACAAAACAAGAAGTTCATTCTTCAACAGTGGAAGAGGAAGTAATTGAGAATGAGAAAAATAAACTGCTGGATGCGATTTTTAAGAAATGAACCATATAAAATTTTATACAAAACAACCATGGATGAGAACGCAGAATTTAAAATTCGTGATTTCAATAAATCCACCACGTCGGGGCAGACCTAAAAAANTTGGGAATATTGTATTGCCATCGTTATGTAAAAGTATAAGAAGCAACACATCACTTGGAATTTGGGGCAATATTTGGGAATATTGTATTGCCATCGTTATATAAAAGTATAAGAAACATCACATCACTAAAATACCGACACATGATGGACTTATTGCGGTCAAATCACTCCCGCATACTGAGAATGTTAACGAATAACTTGTTACTAAATTTATTTCTATTATCTAAAAATATAATTTCTATTTTTTAAGCTATATGTAATGGACTTAAGCTCTTTAATTTATTTCTATTATCTAAAAATATAATTTCTATTTTTTTAGCTATATGTAATGACTTAAGCTCTTTCACTTTTTGTAACAAAACAAATTTTTATTTTGAAAGTGACCTAAGTCCTTTTAAGGTAAGCAAGGTCATATTATACACTTAATAATAGCGACTTTTTAATAGGATGTATAAAATTAAATCCCATAAATGCGATTTAACATTGCAACTCAACCATATATCTTACGTATATTTTTAATTTTGTAAAAACGCAAAACCTTAAGTATTTCACTTTCAAAATGAACGGCTCATATATAAATCAATAAAAACTATAAATATTCAAACAAATATTACAGTTTGATATAATAACTAGAAAAACTAATAATTAATTAACTAATCAAACATTTTCTTCATATGTTGCTTCAACAAGTTTAAATAAACTTTGTTATTATTAATGATACAAATTATAATTAACTAATTATTTGTTTATGATATACATTATTTCATGTATAGTAAATCTCTTTGATTAATGATAAATTAGATTATTGAATTGCCGAATGAAAAGAATTGTGCTTAATATCAGAAGCTCTTTTATAACACTCCACTTTCTAATCGGTTCCTGGATGGCAATTTCTCTGTGGGTCTTTGGTAACAACGTAATGAGATGATGCCAGTTTCTTGCTGTTGTTGCTTTTGTTATTATTATTATTTCTGTGCAGTCTCCTCGCTCGGAATGCCACGGAGGAAAATTTATGAGCGCTCGGCCATCAGTGGGGGCTGGACTGCGGTTTGGCGTTTACAACTAGAAAATGAAGGATGCTTAGTACCTTCAGGGTGTCGCATACGATCACGTCCGCATGGAAACGCGACCGATCTCCGCACTAATTCATTTTTACTTCTGGTTCTTCTAAAACCATCATTCCTTCAATCTGCAACAAAAGCTTCACATCCGGGTCAGACAGTCCACCTAACTTTCAGACCTTCCAACTGCGACGTATTAATTGCCAGAGAAATGTTATAATTGTCGCTGCAACGCGACCGACTGCAGCAATACATCATCTTTCAACAAACCGTTTGTTATTACTTATTTCTTTATATACTTTTCTTGTTTTTTTTTTCAAAGAAACACCCGCGAGTGCTCAAAAATTTCTTCGATCCGCCACAAGACACAATACGCTCTGCTCCACATTGCAAATTACTTCCAACGGAACGGACAACCACTACTTAGGTAATGGATTTATGCATGCATCCTTCTCTCTGATTAATTGCAGACTCTTCACTTCTCTTTGCCGAGGCGATCCATTAAGAAGGACGTTTTCTTATAGAAATGAAACGATGAGACCTAGAGAATTCTTGACCCATTTTTCGACGGGGAGTGTCCCCTACGCAGTCTATGCCGTATGTCAGACACGATTGGCGTAAATTGTACTAAGCAGTTATTAAAACTTTCTCAGTTTATACACATTGCTGCTGTCTCCCAATACTCTTCTTCTATAAGGAGAAAGGCCTACTAAACCGTTCTTCATCCCAATTTTTACGTGTACTCTATGATCCTACAATAGCAGCAGATTATTTAATGCCACAGTTAATAAAATTAACACATTCTATCTTCAATAAAAGAGTTTCCAACATTCCTCTTCAAAATCTTTCCATATTTACATTTTTTAAAAATTTGAATACAATAATTACAATTTGAGAACAAAAAAAAAGTATTAATTAGTTTAATTCACTAATGCGACTTAATTTGATTTTCCATAATTGTAAATATTGGAATAATTTTGCCATTTCTGTATTGATTGTACACAAAAATGACCTAAAACGTTATACACTTATTATTTAATTAATTAATTGCAAATCAATTAAATTCATATAAGGAAATTATCAATTAAAATAGAAGTGTTAAAGGTCAAAGTTATCAAACGTTCTCAATTAATTACTTTCAAGATTGAATTAACAAACGAAAAAGGAGTATTCTGATTCCTTAACTGTGTGGTTCTCGTGATGCGTTTAGGTCTATGTAGTACAACTAGTTGAGGCCATCCGGGCACGAATTTAATTACGTTTAATGTAATAATGTGCTGTAAATTACGAAAATTAATCAATTAAATTCCGCATTTTGGAAGAGGCAGGAAAGAGTTCATCTAATTGTCTATTGCAAATGATGAGAAGAGCAACTAGGAGGAGATCCTGTTTAAGGCTTTGCGAAGAACCGGTGTAAGTACGTACGTATCGATCCTCTCTCTGGAGATGAGCGCATCCATGCGAACGTTCGTGCACTTCACTTCTTAAGGTATTGTGAGAAGACGCATTGGGGGCCCAAAGAAGCATCGAGAATCACCAAGAGGATGAAAAGATAGAGGAGAGCCGTATGAATATGCAAATGGGAAATGATGTTATTACTCGTTCCGTTATCTTCTTCGGCTACTGTAATGATGACTGCGATAAATATGAAATCCTCCGTGACGAAACACGCTGACTTCTTTTGGTCGGCTCGTATTCAGGATCGAATTAAAGCCAATACCAAAAACGACGTTGTTTCCTTCTTACAACCCTTTTTCTTTGTTGGAACAAGATTCCTAATGTTATTACCCGAAAGGTGTTTAGTTAAAATAAATGCGTTTTTATAGCTCCCAACAAATTGGTTACACTCCATTAAACTCTAATGCCAAGTGATGCGACAGATCCGAGCTTATAATAGTGATACAAATGAATATTTAAGAAAAATTTAGTACAAAATTTTTAATAAACACTAGAATGGGATTTTTTTATTTCATTATTACCTATAAATACATTATTATACAAGTAATAATCGGAGAATTGTTAAATATTTATATTTAATTATACAAATAAAATTTCTCAAATTTAAACATAAAACTTATTGTGCCTTGGACTTCTTTGAAAAATAATTGAATTGATTATTTTCACAGCACATTAGTTAAAAATGACTGTTTTAACTATTCATATTCACATACGAAAACACATAACTTTTTATGAATTGACAAAATTTCTATATACTTTTACAAAGCAATTTGCTAAATTAGATATAAAATAATTTGTATTAGAGAAATAAAAGTTATTTTTATTAAAATTTTAAATTAATTTAATGTAATATGACTTTTGCTAAATTAGATATAAAATAATTTGTATTAGAGTAACAAAAGTTATTTTTATTAAAATTCTAAATTAATTTAATGAAATATGACTTTTGCAGATTCAGAAAATATTTTTTTTAAATTTAGGCAATATTTTCATTCAAAGAACGGAAGAGATTTTAAAGTTAACAAAAAAGTTATAAAATTACAATTTTGGTTAAAAACATCAAGACTTTCTGTAAATTCTGTAAAAATTCGAATTTTGTAATGATAATAATAATTGTAGTAAAAGACTGTGTCGATTTGCATTTAAAATTTTAGTATTTGTAGCTTTCGAATAGAGATTTCATCATATTCCCTACTGAATTAGTATGAGCACGTTGAACATGCAGTAATCACTATCTTTATGCATGCATTATTTAGCTGTTGGTTGCTGCAATCCGTGGACGTAAATATAAATTTGTAAGGAAAGGCATTGTCGATATTCCGGAATCGTGCCACCAAAGGCCGTTAAAACCCGGGACAGGAAAGAAGCGTGTAGAGAGAGAGACAAAGCGATAGGTAAACAGGGGAGAGCGAAAGAGAGGAAAAAAGTAGAAGAGTGAACGAAATCGAAAACGGGGCTGCGCGAGGAGAAAATCAGCAATTGAAATTCGAGAAACGATTCGTTATTCTATATTATATATATATGTGAATATATTGTTGAAATAATGTCCGAGGCTAATCTGTGGCCGAGCGGAAAATTTGTTGTTGGCTAAAGATTGGCTAATGCCTTCGATTTCCAGTGATTTACACGATCGAGATCGAACGTGTTTGCATGTTATTAAAATATATTGTTACACCTATCTCGTTATGTACGTTTTACTTTTGCTCGCTTTTGCAGTTTCGTGGATGGAAAGTTGCTCCTGCTTTAGCTGCTTTATGCACACACAATCCGCTCGGTTTTCCTTTCGACGGAACAAGAAATCATTGAACACTTGTTCACATTGTCTGAACCGTGATAACTTGAACAGCAGCATACTCACATTTTCATATATACTAGTATTATTACTAAACTGTCGTTATTAATATACTAAATCACTTTTCGAAGATCACATAAATCAAAATAATATAATAACATTATTACTAACATCAAAATTAATAAATTGATTAATTTGTACACATATCAATTGAACTATTATTGAAATCTTATAATTTTTCATACATTTATTGAAAACTAAATTTAACTTTTGAAAAAACGAAGGCAGAATATTATTATTAAAAATGTATCTTCTTTCTACTAATTGTTGAAAAAAAAATAGTTATTGAATTCAATTATAAAATTGCAACTTAATTTTAAATTAGTATTGTTGAAAATGTAGAAATGAAATTCTTATAAGAATTGGAATTTTTTAAAAGAAATATCTTACTGATTTATAGATAAATTCTATTTTTATTGATATCTAACAAAAACAAGACACTTTTAAAAATTAAATTTTCTTGAAAGTTTAGTTTATTGAATCAAATCATAAAAATTCAACGTAATTGAAAAATGGAAAATGTACCATTCATTTTCCATTTTTCAATTACGTTGAAATTATGTAAAAAATTGGAATGTTTCAAAAGAAAAATTGAAACTTTAAAAACATTTTACATAATGATACAATTTGATGGAATTCAAAAATTATTTTTATTTTTGCTGACACATTGAAGCATTCTTAAGCAAATTATTCAAAGCTAAATTAATACTTCGGAAATTGAAAAATATTAAAAAAAAAATTATTAACTATACAATATTCTTTGTTGAAGATAATATCAAATAAATTTTACTACAAATAAGAGAATCAAGGACATTTAGTGGAAGTCGATCAAAATTGTTATCAAGTTTTTGCTTGAAATCTATAAAATTTTCAATTCTGATTCAACTAAAAGCAACAATGTTCATACGTACAAGTTTACAATTTTATTAAAAAAAAGACGTTCTAGAAATTGTACATTATACTATAATTGTTAGATTTTACATTTTTATCGTTATTTAGCGTTGAAATGACACAATGAAAATCGATCTTCTAAAATTTGATTATGTGCAGAATTTCAAAACATTTGATTCATTGATTTTCACAATAATTACCTTAATTCGATTCAATAATTTGTAATTTACACATCGCTTATTACTATAATGGTGCGAACACACTACTATTTTATTGAATCGCAAAGGAAAGCTTTAGTTACGCGTTTGTTTACAAAATTATTTGATACAACGATTTTCACAAAAATTACCTTAATTTACTTATTTTTTGCAATTTATGCATCGTTTATTATTATAATGATGCGTACACACTACTTATTTATTTAATCAAAGTTTATCACTTTTGTTTATAAACGTATTTGTAATTTGCGCAGCTCTTATTGCTATAAAAGTGCGTTTAAAGCGTTAGTTATGCAGAACATATGAACTAACTGACGTTTTAATTGAAGAATGTGTAAAACATACTTTAACATGTGGAAAACAAAAGTAAAGAAATACAGAATCAGAGAAAAAATAATAAATTTGATAGATGTATCAGCGTAAAACTGCTATGAAAAGATCATCACTGTTTCATATTATTTAATTACCAACTTCATAAAATGACATAGACTGGAAACAGTTTCTTCTGATAAATGTTAAAGCTTGCGCAATACGTTTGCTCTTGTTGTGTGATGTATAAATGTATTAATAAGATATATTATTGAAGCTATTACGTGCAACAATCGTCGTCGCAGAGAAAGCAGCAATGGGAGAGACCTATCTCGCTATCTGAGACTCCCATTGTCCGATATATATGCATATGCATAGTAAACGAATGCTTTGAACATTATCTTCGACAAGAGCTTCGACTTAATAAAATCAGAAGAAGGAGTAGAAGGAAGAAAAAATAAATACAAAAAGACCGAGATGAGGAGGAGATGAAAACACTTTCGGTTTTCACGTGCATACGAAATGAGTCCGTTACGCAACGACGATCCGTATCGGGGCGCCGTATGCCTTGCAGACTGTAATAACCTCCTGATTACCATCTCGCCGTCACTCTCATTTAATTTAATACAATTTAATCACCCGGAGGAATCAATTTCAGTGCACCAAAGATTAATGACAACCATTATTCGGACCGGTATACATTGAGGACACATTTTGTATTATATACTAATATACAAAACTAGTTATGTTAACGTTAAAGTTAACCTTTCAATCAAATTCTTAAATACTAGTTAACTTAGAGAATAATATAATCACAACTTAAACTATTGCAACTTTGAATATCAACATTACATTAGTTTCAACTAAGAAATATGCTCAATATTTTCCATCTATTATAACACATCACCAATCTTATGTATCTGATGATAATCTAAGCTCTCTCTGACTGTGCTCTTTTTTTCTTCTCTTCATCCAATCCAGGACTAATAGAAATATCACACTCATACTCAGATCATGCAGGTTTTAATCAGTTCCATTCATTTCATCTCAGATATCTTTGCTTTGTTGAATCGCCCTAAGCTTCAATGCTAAAGAAACGTTCTGATAATCCATCAAGTTAAAATAATACTACAATCACGCAATCTCCAAACCTGCTCACATAAAAGACTATAATTTTTTATTATTTTAACTTTTACACTCTGAAAATTTTCAATAATGTCATTGAAATTTTCAAAATTATTTATTTATTGTTTTCTTAGATTAATTAAAAATTATGTTATTCAATTTTACAATAAACTTAATGAATTAGTAAACTGTATTGTTATAATTTTGATAAATTTGTCTAAACCTGAAATATTTATTTTTTTTAATTACTATTATTGATTGTTTACATAGCTTAATGTGGTGGAACTCCAATATTCGTCATTAATCCATTTCAGAGTGGATGACGAATATCAAACATTTTTTTCTTATAAGAATTAACTCAAAGACGATCAGTTGGCCACGTCAGTATTAACTTTTCGGACGAACATCAAACAAAAATATCAACAAAAAACAGGACAGATGTCAATAATGACGAATATTGGAGTTCCACTGTACATTTTTTTAAAATTTTGTAATAGTAAATGGAAATATAAAATTATACATCAAAATGTAAATTTTCAATAAGAAATTTGGATATCAAAATATTATTTAATTTAATTAATATATTTACTAGGAATTAAAAAGTATTTACATGTAGTTCTACATATTTATTGATTAAAAGCATAAATTTACAAAAAAATACGATTTGTTTGTGAACTTTTTAGATATAAGCAAAACAAGAACATCTGTCTTTTGATTTGTTGATGTGGATTTCTAAAACATAGTTCAATGTTTAGACTTTTAGATGTAAGTAAACCAGGAACCAAGTTTTCATTTGCATTAAATGTACTTTAAGAGATTAGTTCTATCGTGTAGTTGAGATACGAATTTTTATTTATTGGAATGAAGAATTCGAGTGAGTAAATAATGTTAATTGAATAATGCGTCGTTGACACGAATTACGCAATGGTCAGGCGACTTACGGTGATTAATTCCAATCAAGTGGCACGGGAAGTGTATGGGAGATAAGAGTTAAGCGAATGTCCAGAAAGTGGACGGAAAAAGGATGCTCTGGAAATCCTATTTAGATAAACCTCGAAAAGGATGTGCGTCAAATTGCTTAATTACTCATTCGGACTGTTTTCTTTGAAAATATCACTTTTCTTTCGTTATTCAATCAATTTTTTTACAATCTTACTGAAAATTTGAAATCAAATATAAACGAAATTTATTAAATTACATTGTATTTATTAATTGTAATTCTTTGATATATTTAAAAAAAAAAAATTGTGTGTGAAATGTTTCGTGTTTCGTTCTGTCATTCTTTGAATTGTCTTTAAGGAAATGACGGCAGGACACGATTCAATTTAGTATTTTATGTCTTCTTCACTGATTATTGGACTATGGAGGACACTATCCTTACAAAATCTGGTAATTTTCGTTTTATGGCCCGGGCCTTAATGTCCGGGGCGTAATTTACAACCGCAACGTCTCTCTTCTCGGCTCTTCTCGCCGAGAGAACATTGTCTTTACACTATGGGATACAACCTCATCAACTATACCTGCATATAAGATGATTCACTCTCTGATTTAAAAAAAAACAAGAACAAAAGAAAATTAGTGTAAAAGTATATATTTATACCTATGTACTTGTCAAGTACATTCATACGTTTCCAAAAAGAGTACAGTTATATAATATTTAATGGTAGTAATTGAGATTAGACACTTTTCTTCTTAATGATATGAATGATAATGACGAAAGTTTGTAACTAAAATATCTAGTTTGCAATATGATGAATAGGTTGAAGAGGTTCGTCTTGAGTTAGGAAAGAAGTATATAGAAATAGGAAGAAGTAAGAAGGGTAGAAGTGAGGTGGAGGATGAGGTCTGAGTTGGCCTGGTCCGAAAGGAATGCGAGACCGGCGCCCGCGCGCTCTCGCTATCTCCGGCAGCATCTAAATGAGATGCAATTAACACTTCCAACGGTAGATTTTTCCCTGTGCCTCACTGAACAACCTGAGCAGCACAGGAGACAGAGACGGGGGGCACAAAAAGTGCATCTCATTAGGAAACGTTTAAGAGAGATTATCGGTCGGACACGACTCAAGGACGGAAAAATCGGCCGATCCGCTTTGCCAGCGTCTGGTGCACTGCAGCAGCAACAGCAGCAGCAGGACGAAAAGAAGAAACCACGCGAGCAGAAAGAACGAAGCTTGAAGATCTTGAAGACTAGGTCCGAACCGCGGCGGCGGTGGTGGTGAAGCAGGACAGGAGATAGCAGGATAGCAAGGGAGAGAGGACGATCGTTTTTGCTGTTTGCTCTTCTCCTCTTCTGTCTCTTCATCTCTTCTCTATTTTCTTTTCTCTTCTCTCGGTCTCTCGATTTTCTTATAAATGACGCGTAACGAATGCGCATAATTTGCATTAGGTATTCGCATTAATTTACTCTAAATTCACTATCCATCACTCTAGGCCGACCCGGTGTCTACATAGATACACTACACAGTTAATTGCTAAACACATTTCATAAACCGAGACACTTCGGGAATCCAGATCGCACTCCGCTGCAGGATGATCGGACACGCTCGTAAATTCCTAAATGGAAATATTAATGCAGCTTGCAGTCTTAGATCTCCATCTGAGCCTTCATTTCGAACACATATTCCTCCACATCTTCTATACATTACACACACAGACACACTTCATCAAAAGAAATAAGAAATTAAAAAAAAACTAAAACTCGGCCTAATTATAATATGTACAAAGTAAAACGGACATTAATTTTATTACCGCTGTTCACAATGCATTCTCTATTTATCTAAATTGCCCTGAATCAGTCAGTATTCGTCTGTTTATTACATTTATTTCATATTATTTCAAATTATACTTTATTTTTAGAAATGGATTTTCTATGAACAGTTTTTAAAACTTTTGTGATTTCTCGATAAAAATCTGTTATCGAATGTATTACTAGTGACTACTGTAGAGATGAGTCTACTTATTTGCATACCTTAATCCACATTTTTTATAAATAAAGAATATTTGCAAAATTTTGCCAATATTTACTTAATTTATACAAATATTTATACGTTTTGGTAGAAAATACGCAAAAATATTTTTGCTATTGAATAATTGTAAATGTTTGCTAATGTTTATTTCTTATATAAAAAATAGATTATTTTAAATTTCAAAGATAAGTAAATAGTTAAATAACATAAGATGTTATGATATTATTTCTTCAACAGAGAAATAGTTTTGTTCAAGTTCGTGCGTTTGGTTAGCTGATGTCACCTAATCACCATAGAGCGAAGCACTAGAAAGAAGGAATAAAGAAATCCGTGTATATTCTTTTCACGTTTGCCGATTTTAGAGCGGTTCGTTTTCGAAGCACGTCCGTTATTACCATATGGAGCAGTCCTCTCGTTACCGCTGCCGCCCATCTTCGCGCTCCCTTATGGGCTTATCTCGACTAGGAAACCGACCTTCGACCTCACCTTTTCCGACCGTTTTCCCAAACTCCCTTTAGCAGCTTCAAACGGTACGCATATTGAATAGCAAACGACGATGCGATGCTTTGATTCATGCAAGATAACGCCTCAAGATTCCATCCACCACAGCTAGACTTCTTCAGCAAGAACAACAGCAGCAGCAGCTTCAGAAGAAGAGTGCGGATGATGAGATGGTTAACTAATTAAAAATAAAATAATCGAAAGGGCTGTAAAGTAATGCACCATAATCGTATACGAAATTTCAATTAGTCTTCGACGCGCTATTTCGGTGCGCTCTTTTATCGTCCACGGTAATGGATTTATGGCTGGCAATAACGTAACGACGTTCGTAAAATAATCGCATTCACTCTCTCTAAACCAGTTCGTTAACAACAATAAAATTAAACACACAAAAAAGACACGCATTCGTTTATTTCCTTCTACGATCTAAGCATTCTTATTTTTATTGTTCTTCCGACTTGGTAAGAATCGTTCAATATCATCGAGTGAGAACGTTTGTGGTAAAATCACGAAATCTGAATGCGTTCAAACAAAAGGATTGAAGATCCGAGGTAACGGGAAAAATGAGTGGAGGAAACCTCTATATATAGTAATGGAAGTGATATCAAGGCAGCTTTCTTCATGGTAAATAGTTTAACTATTTCAGGATCCAGTTTTATAATCATTTTTCCTTATACATCCGATCGCCTCACCATCCCAACCGCTCCAATATTATTGTTATTATTATTATTTGCGAGATGAAAATCGCTTCGCAGATGCCGTCGTCCGTTCAATACAGAAAATAATCGTGCATTTATAATACCGATCCTCATCTCTATATGGAATTTCAGGACTGCTTAGTGTCATACCACTTCTTGCATTCCATGGTAATTACATTACTTAATACTTTGCGTCAATACCAAAACATGCTTATTTACTGTTACAAATAAGCACTGCGGACAAGAAACTATATTCATTTAAAAAATAATTTACATTTTTTCATATTGACTTAATAAACGTATTCTTTAGAAACATTTTAGAAGAATTACAAACAAAAAACTTAATCTTATAGTTATAGCATGCCTTTTCTAATACAATAATATTAATAATAAAAAAACTAATTTTTGATCTACAATTTGTTTGCATATAGTAAATTTTAGAACAAAATTTTTAAGCAAAAAAATAAATATTTATAGTTATTAATAAATAGTTCAAAAAAATGAATGAAAAAGAATCCTCTAGTTATATCATATTATATCAGTATTTTATGTGAAACAGAAATAAGAAAGACTTGCAACAAATTGTAAATATATATTTTTTTTTAATTAAAGATTAACCAATGTTCTCATTGACGCGTTGAGTTTTTATTATGTCTTTTCTCTCCTTGTTTGCTTTCCGAAGCAATTAAAACCGTTTTAATTGAATCTTATTGAGTGTATACACATTTCTCCATTTGTAAACGTTTAAGCGAAGTGCACATGAAAAAAAAACAATATTAAAAACGACCGACGAATCGAACGAAACGAATGACGAAGGAAGAGAAAACAAACAAACAACAACAAAAAATGAATTGCGAATTAGCAGAACGTGAGAAGAAAAGAGGTAACTGAATTAATGCAATAACTGTTATGATCTTTAATGGATCGCTAAAAGCATTAATTTATAATTGATACATAAATAGTTTGTATTTCGCGTTTTGCATTTATGCAATTAACTTGTTTCGTTTTTATCTTTGCTCCAAATACAAATTTGTTCAAGTTTTCTTCTATTTTCATTCGTTTCAGTATTCATTTACAAATAATGTTTATCATTAAGAAGCAATTAATTAAATTGCTAATAAATACATTTTAAGTAACTATTCTCTATAGTTGATAATTCCAGATATGAAAATATTATGCAATGTTTTCACTACTATTCTTCAGAAGTAATTTATACATAACCATAACATAAGTTAATTAAATCTAATTTAAATAACCACAAAAAAAAACAAATATAACCAAATAAAACTTTAAGTAACCTTACTATTAACATGTAATTAGGTCTTGTTAAACCTTAAGTACTGCGGATGGGTCAGAGATATTCACCTGATATTTGCTTACATTCGCATTTTATTGTAATTTTATTGTAATTTTATTGCAATGGTATAAATGCAGCTATTTTAGTATTTTCTAGTGAACTATTCAGTAGAGTGTATTTCGGGTCAAAATGACCAGTCTATAAGAAAAAATTTCTTAAAATAGTATAAATATTGAGATTTCAACGTGGAATAACTTTGTTGCCCATGCACCAAAACTGAGAAAATTTGTTCTATTTTTTTTCTCTTAATATTTAGTAAACGGGTAATTTTTATTCATACTGTTGTAAATTTTTTGAATAAGATTAATTTTTGATGTTTTTGTTGTTACATTTTTAGAGAAGAAGATTTTTATTGGTATTGTTGTTAGTTTTTTTTTTAATAAGATTAATTTTAAATGTTTTTGTTGTTGCATTTTTTAAGAAGTACAAATTTTGGTGTTATTGTTGTTAGTTTTGATACAGTTTTAAGAAAAGAATGATATTTATTGATATTGTTGTTAACCCATAGCTTAATTTAAAATTGCTTGAAATTGATTGACAATTGAAAATCCATAATTCTAGTGAAAAAAAAAAATGAGAAAGAAAAGTAAGTTCTATTAACCTAATGAGCTAAATATGATTATTTGGAGCGATCATTCAATTGGAAACTCGTAAATCATAAGCGAATTACCGCTCATTTTTTGTTATGTTCTTGTTGCATACTTCTTTTTCTCCTCTCCTCTCTTATGTTTCACCTTCTGGCATTTTCACTGTTCGAGACTGAAACGAAGCGAGTAATTAGCTCGACTCGAATGCGTGTTTCTAAACTTAGCAAAATAATTGGCGTAATCTGTTGCAAAATAGTTACATTCCGATCGGTCTAATTGCCTTTAACGCCAAATTGGAGGAGTGCACTTCAAACGTTCGTAATATTACTGTAACTACAACATCTTTCATTACTTTTTTTTATTGTTAATTTTTTCTTTTCCTTTTCATCTCTCTCGAAGTAAATGCAAAGCGTTCCTCGAGTTCGTTTCTTAATACATATTTTTTTGTATTAAACATTTTTCTTTTCGGTCTGGAAGATAACGATCGCGACGTTGATCGATGATTTCGCCAACGTTAATTCGTTTTCGTACAATCCGAGAAAAGGTAATTACGTTCGATTGGTTCTCTTTGTAAAGCTCATTCGAACTTTTATGTGTACCTGCACAATCATTTTTTTCTCATCTTTGGTTTCCTTGAAATCTGAATTCTATTTGTATTTATTTCACTCATTTTATCCATCTAAGAGCAGCTACAAATTTGTGAATTTAATAATGTTTATAACAAAATTTTTACATATTAAGTTAAATTTTTACTCTTTAAAATGATAATTTAGACGTAATTTACAGTCAGACTTGAAGAAACGTTTTTAAGTTTAAAATAAGCATATTTGTTTGTTTCTCGAAAAGAAATTCAATATAGATAAAATAAATTTGAAGAAAACTTTTTTAGCTTCGGAAAAGTCTTTATATTTTCGCTTGTATCTTCAAAAGTATTCTAAACAGATTCATGTTTGAACAACCAAATTAAAGCTAAATATTCGCTCTATACTGGAATAGTTTTATCGTTTGTCATTTAGACGTAATTCATTGTTAAACTTGAAGAAAAGTTTTTTCGTTGCTTTTATAGCAATTTGGTTAATGTTAAGGACCGAAAAAGATATTCCTGGCACATATTAATCTAAATGAAATCTGTGCGATGTGTTTGGGAGTTGTTATAAGAAATGTCGCTCCGACTATTCCGAAAGCATTTTTTTGTTTTTGGTTCTGTAGATGTGTCGTAACGGGATGTGTCTTGAGGAATTTCGGAGTCCAGTTTCGTTTTCGTTTTATCATAAAAAATGCATCTCACTTTCTATAAATACGCCTCGCCTGCACTCCACCAAAAGCCATACGCTTCTCAGAACATTGTGATGATGATGATGCCTATCACCGGTCTCCATAGTCGTACCGACTTCATCTTTGTCCCATTGAGAGGAATCAGATCAAACGCGATGAACTCTCCCACAATTGTCGGGAATATTTGAAAGGTTGCTTACCTTTTGTGATGATGGCGCTTTGCGGACGAAGAAGAGGTTCTGCGCTCGTTGAAGGAGTAACGTCTTCGATCGGTATTGTCTCCTTTGCGTCGCTGCGCTCGTCCTTCTGAAGAATGCGTCGACTGAGATCGGCTGATTGATGGACCGGGCGGCGTTTTTGGGTCTTCTGCACCTACGGATTCCTTTTTCCAGGATGGACCGGAAGATCTTAACTCGCGAAACCATCGCGACCACACGCTTCCCGAACTACAACAAACAAAAAATGAAAAAAATAATTAATTAATTAATAATTATAACAAAACTATATAAATATGAAATATGTGATAGAAAACTATTAAATGAACCTACAAAATATGAGAATAATGAAAATAGATTTTGATTCACGTTTCATTCCCTTTCATTCACGATACTTTTTCATGGCTACTTTGTTTGAAGAGTGTTAGAAAACTTGTGATTTTCATCTTAACCTTTGATCTCAATCCTTTCTCTTAAAGTATTCTCGATATAAAACTAATAAATAAATCAAAAGTGTTAGTAGAATAATAATCAAAGATTTTGATTCACGTTTTATTTACAAATGAAATGAAACGGTAAAGGAAATTGTTAATAAACTTGAAAAAAAATCTTCAATTTTAATATACCAAATGGATTTTTGATCTAAATACAGGCAAACAATTAATAAATTTAAAAAATATTTATTTCGTTTCTTCTAAATGGATTTTCCATGTTAATAAATAAATTTATATAATAACATATACAAATTTGCAATTATAAACTTCATTCTTCACAAATATTTACGTAATTTCTTTCAAATCTATATTTGATATAAAAAATCATTAATAAACTTGACTAAATCTTCAAATTTTCATATTTTTTTTTGCTTACGGATTTTTAATATTGAAGAACTGTTAACTGTAAACTTATAAATAAAACTACTATTTTCGTTTTACTCTTCATCAAAACATATTTTTATATGTAAAAGTGGTAAATTAAGCAGAAAAAGTATAATGAGAAAACGACAATAATAACATGAAAATATACAATAAAAACGCTTTCTTCGATTAACGAAAACTGAAAATAAAAGTAAATGAGAAACGAGTAGATATAATTACTTTCTTAGGTTGTATATATTTTTTTTCTGAGAATTAATATCGATTCAAGAACAATTTCACGATAAAAATCTGTCGAGAGAAATTTTAATTTTCGCAGAAAAAACAATTATTAAAAACATTTTCTTAGGCAATTATTGTTTTTACACCCATTTATAGTCTATTTTATAAAACATATTTATTGATCTATTTAAAGCTACATCACTCGCAAATCAATAATAAATAACCTCTTGTTCTATATTTATTCAAAATCATTTCTTCTTTTTTGTTTGTCTTTGAAGACTCTTATTTGTTGGTTGTATCACCACCAAAGTTTGGTATCTTTTTCCTTAAGCTTCTTAATTGTGACAACAATTTCAGAAATTAACACCTTACATAATTCAAATTGGGTCAAGTTATGATATGTTTTTTATATTATTAAAAAAGAAAACTAAAACGAGTTATGAAATGATTTATTATTCATTACCAACATTTTTATCGTGAATTTGTTATATAACAAATCTAGATGAAAATTTTACTTTTAACTAACTTTTCGGTCAATAATTGTTTGTATCAACTTGTTATAAGAACTACCAATACAATTATAAAATGTGAGCTAGAGATAATTCTTAATTTATATTAAATTGATGCACGAAAATAATCAAATATTGTTGATAAAATAAGAGAAAAAGTGTGTATTTCAATGTATAAATTGTTGTCTTTCGTTGTGTTTCGTTTATCTCAATCGATGCCAATTGTTGGAAACGGTTTCCTTGGTAAACGCTTGTTATTGAAAATCGCATGCGAACATCCAAGTTTATCGGTTCACGTTGCGCAATATGGAAACACAGTTTCAATTGCACACCATTAGCATTTATGGAGTAATTGCGTTCTGATGCAGCAAATTCGCGAGATTTACACAACCGTGAGCACAATAAGGCCGTAAATTAAGTATACATTCAGATATATACACATACATACATACATACATAGTGCAAGTGGATAAAATGTATCTACGAGGAGAAGGAAGGATGCACGAGCACGAGGATATTCATCCTTCCATTATTAATCACAACATGTATGTATACATATTTACGGTATTTGCATTTGCTCTTATGAAGACGAATGCATCGAGTATCGATCTTTCGGAAAATCGAATTAATTAGTCCGATACAATGCAATTAAGATGCGCCTTTCCAATCGATCAACGCTTCCTGCTGTTAATTATAAAATTAACGCCGTTCACTGTGTGCCCACCACAACAACCACCGCGCGTTTCGGTATCCATCACTGTTTGCATAATGAACGTAATTAGTTTTACGCAATTAAAGGCCGCTCTTCGATTTTCTCCGCATCTTCTGTGGAAGTGTTTGCATCCGGTTCGTAGAAAGGTATAAAATTAAATTAATGAAAGAAACAGAAAAGTTTTACGAAGAAAATTATTGTATTGAAAGCAATTTGAAACAAATACACATAATTAGTTTTACTCAATTAAAACATGCTTTTCGATTATCTGCATCTTTTATGAAGAACTTTTATTTAGTTTGTATAAAAGTATGATGATTATAAATTGAAAAATTAAAGAATATAGAGATTTTCATTTATAATAGCAATAAATTTCATTCATGAATTGTTAACAAAACAATAATTTTGCATTAGTTTTACACAAATTCAATATGTTCTTCGATTTTCTGATTCATCTCCAACGTATTTTTAATCCAATTTGTAGAAAGGTATGATTTTATTAAATAATGAAAAAAGAAACATGAAATATTTTGAATAACTTATTACCACAATTATTTGAATTGTTTGATTAGTAAAATTTTCAACAAAATGAACATATTTAATTTTATGCAAACCTTTGCATTATTTAGAAAATATTGTATTTATTCATGAAGACATTAATTGCAATAAAATTAAGAAAATAAAAATTTTATTAAAAAAATCTTTAAATATTCTACAGTTTTTTGTAGCAAATTAAATTCCTGAAATGATTATTTCGATAATAAAAAAAAATTGTCAAAAAATATTACATAGTTTCTTAAGTATAAACAATACAGACAACAAAAATTGTTAAAATAATACTCAATACTTTCTATAATAACTGTACAAATTTCATTAACATTACAGACATATTCTGAATCTTTGATTTGATGTAACGATTTTAAATTAAATACCGGGCCAAAAAAACGTAATTAATCCACCGTTATTTATTTATTTTTTTAAACTCGTTTTACCAACGCGCAAATTACGAAGCGCGAATAAATTGCGGATTTTATTTATTTATGCATTCGTTTATAAACTCGCCGTTGTTCTCTCACTCTTTTTCTGTATGCAATTTATTCGATATTTTCTTTCGGTTCGCGTTTCTTAATAAGGAATTTAGTCTCTCGCAATAGCCGCATGCATGCATTGATAGTAATAATATCAACAATAGCAAATGGAAGAAAAGTAATTATGTTAATACTGGTTTTATTGGATCTTAATTAGTTTATTGAACGAAATTTCCGTTCGGTTGCACAACAAATCCTGCATGCAGGGAAATGTCAAACGACAACGTTTTTTTTTACTCTTTCGTCAGACCTTTCAATTTACTTGATGTATCTATAATCTATAATTAATATTGAAATTAATAATGAAAAAACATTTCTCAATCGGGGGACACGAAGCAGTACAGACGTGTTTGATAGCAGCATTGTGATAACAAATATTTCTGTTTTTTTTTTGGCTTCGTTTGGGATCAAGTGTGTACTGTGTGATAGCAGTTCATTCTTGTTACCATGGAGCCGATACATTATCTTGCCCTTCGGAGGCCACGGGTTCCGGGTGGGAGCAGGGAAAGCGGAAATGCGGAAGACCGAAGAAATAATCCGCAAACGTAAACCAAAGATGGCAGTGTCGAGGTCTTCTCTCTTCTAAATAATTCAATTTATTTTTTTTTCAATTTCTACAGCTCGTAGCAAGCGACTCGATGAAAGTACGAAGATGTGTGTAGGCTTGTTGGAAAGGTGATATAAAAATGTAGACTGTTATGGGCTTTAGCCTCTTTCAGCCTTCTGTTATTAAGTTTTACAAAAAAAAAAAAGCATCAATAATAATAATAATAATAAGAAAATAAACAGAGATAGAACACAAATAAATATTAGTTACATCACTGAGGGGGAGTGTTTTTTAAAGTCTTGGAGAAGTTGTATTAATGTGGGGTCGTTGGAGTTAGCGTATGACGCCAGCACGGCAGAGGTCAGGGATTTTTTTCTTTGGGACTTTGGAGAATGTTGCCCCTAAAGGGGGTTTGAAGAGTGAGAGGGTGGGGTGATCTTGAAGTCGAGGTCTTCAAAACGCCACAAGAAATCGCTATTTCAACAGATAAGAAGTATTTTGCAAACAAAAAATCTCTGAATGTTTTCATAAATAGACGTATGACCTATCCAAAGACCTTCAGGACAACAGAATTCACAAGCCAACATAGTTAACAGCTATATTAACAAATTAAACTCACCAAAAGATGCTCCAAAAGACAATTTACAGACAACTTTAATGATGAAACAGGAAATTTATGTGCATTTTGTTCTGTTCATTCCAATATTTGTTGCATAAAATTGGAATTGAATATATAATTTCTGCTAATATACTTATTATTTTGTATTGCTGTTATAAGTTTACCAAGAAATATTGTAATATTTAATCAAAATCTTTGAAACGAAAAAGGAGAGAAAACCAAAACGAAAAAGTATAAATTGAAGAAGTAAATTAATATATATATATACAAAAGAAAAATTTGTAATGAAATTAAAGTTGATGACAGAAAGAGAATGAGCAAAATGAAAGATTTCCGAGTGGCGATTGTAATCGAAATGTAATCACGTAAGAAGACTGAGGCCGAGCAATTAAAATCTTCAACATTATATTCGAGAATCAACAAACACAAAATAATCATCGGTCATCATACTATGATGTTATTGCGCGTCGCCATTACATCGAACTTAATTAGTAATCAGCAAAATGCAATTAACTGACTGACTACGAAGGCCACCATCGACCGCTCTCTGAAATGTCTCGCGGATTCTTTTTCCTGAAAGAAAAGAAGAAGAAACCCGACGATTCCTATCTTGACGCTCTCTTCATTTCGGATCTCCGATTCAGATCTTGCATTTTTTTTAAATTTTTTCAATTACACTTGTCCATACTCTTTCTACTTGCCGACCATCAATGGAATACCGAGACGCGGTAAATTAAATTGCAAACATTCTTTGATGATTGTTTAATTGATATTTTTAAATAGAATATTTATTACAATGTTAACTAAAGTCGTTCATGTATTGTTACAAAGTCTTTCATCTAAATCTTCACATCGTCAACAAACTTGATGTTACTACACCTCCCTTCATATTTAATCAATCATAAAATTGTCTCTTATATAATTAGTATTATAGTAGTATAGACTAGTCTCTTATATAATTGTATGACTTAAGTCGGTACACCTAGTATAAACCATTTTTTATTAAATGTTTCAACAAATTTCTCAAAAAAAAAACATTAACAGTTTTGTTCCTTGATCATGTATATAAAGTAGCTTTAAGTATATGAAAATAATGGACTAAAGTGTAGTTAATTTAATTGTAAAATTGGATTGGATAGAAGAAAATCATTGTGTTCTTTGGAAAAACTGTTGAGTGGTTGAATAACTATAAGGAATACAGAAGAAAAAATTGGTTAATGAGCGATATAAATTGTACGTTTTGCTAAAGTCGTTCATGTATTGTTACAAAGTCTTTCTTCTAAATCTTCACATCGTCTACAGCAGTGGTTTCCAAACTTGATGTTACTACACCTCCCTTCAAAATATTTAATCAATCATAAAATTGTCTCTTATATAATTAGTATTATAGTAGTATAGACTAGTCTCTTATATAATTGTATGACTTAAGTC
>NW_017096712.1:77827-78803 GCF_001412225.1 Nicrophorus vespilloides
CAATCATAAAATTGTCTCTTATATAATTAGTATTATAGTAGTATAGACTAATCTTTTATATAATTGTATGACTTAAGTCGGTACACCTAGTATAAACCATTTTTTATTAAATTTTTCAACAAATTTCTCAAAAAAAAACATTAACAGTTTTGTTCCTTAATCATGTATATAAAGTAGCTTTAAGTATATGAAAATAATGGACTAAAGTGTAGTTAATTTAATTGTAAAATTGGATTGGATTGAAGAGAATCATTGTGTTCTTTGGAAAAACTGTTGAGTGGTTGAATAACTATAAGGAATACAGAAGAAAAAATTGGTTAATGAGCGATATAAATTGTACGTTTTGCTAAAGTCGTTCATGTATTGTTACAAAGTCTTCCTTCTAAATCTTCACATCGTCTACAGCAGTGGTTTACAAACTTGATGTTACTACACCTCCCTTCAAAATATTTAATCAATCATAAAATTGTCTCTTATATAATTAGTATTATAGTTGTATAGACTAGTCTCTTATATAATTGTATGATTTAAGTCTTTACAACTACTATAAACCATTTTTTATTATATGTTTCAACAAATTTCTCAAAAAAAAAAACATTAACAGTTTTGTTCCTTGATCATGTATATAAAGTAGCTTTAAGTATATGAAAATAATGGACTAAAGTGTAGTTAATTTAATTGTAAAATTGGATTGGATAGAAGAAAATCATTGTGTTCTTTGGAAAAACTGTTGAGTGGTTGAATAACTATAAGGAATACAGAAGAAAAAATTGGTTAATGAGCGATATAAATTGTACGTTTTGCGTAGATGAAAGAAATAAAAGGACGAAGGTATAGAAGAAAATAAAGTGAAGAAGAGTAGGATGAGGATTGCTTTGATGATATAGAGGACGTGCAGTAAGTACGAGTAGGATTTATCTGCGGGTCGGGTAGTTATGATGCAGATGCCTGAATGAATATGTGTATAAATGTATAA
>NW_017096712.1:78828-79898 GCF_001412225.1 Nicrophorus vespilloides
ACTTAAGTCGGTACACCTAGTATAAACCATTTTTTATTAAATGTTTCAATAAATTTCTCAAAAAAAAAAACATTAACAGTTTTGTTCCTTGATCATATATATAAAGTAGGTTTAAGTATATGAAAATAATGAACTAAAGTGTAGTTAATTTAATTGTAAAATTGGATTGGATAGAAGAAAATCATTGTGTTCTTTGGAAAAACTGTTGAGTGGTTGAATAACTATAAGGAATACAGAAGAAAAAATTGGTTAATGAGCGATATAAATTGTACGTTTTGCTAAAGTCGTTCATGTATTGTTACAAAGTCTTTCTTCTAAATCTTCACATCGTCTACAGCAGTGGTTTCCAAACTTGATGTTACTACACCTCCCCTCAAAATATTAATTCAATCATAAAATTGTCTCTTATATAATTAGTATTATAGTAGTATAGACTAGTATCTTATATAATTGTATGACTTAAGTCGGTACACCTATTATAAACCATTTTTGATTAAATGTTTCAACAAATTTCTCAAAAAAAAAAACAATAACAGTTTTGTTCCTTGATCATGTATATAAAGTAGCTTTAAGTATATGAAAATAATGGACTAAAGTGTAGTTAATTTTATTGTAAAATTGGATTGGATAGAAGAAAATCATTGTGTTCTTTGGAAAAACTGTTGAGTGGTTGAATAACTATAAGGAATACAGAAGAAAAAATTGGTTAATGAGCGATATAAATTGTACGTTTTGCTAAAGTCGTTCATGTATTGTTACAAAGTCTTTCTTCTAAATCTTCACATCGTCTACAGCAGTGGTTTCCAAACTTGATGTTACTACACCTCCCTTCACAATATTTAATCAATCATAAAATTGTCTGTTATATAATTAGTATTATAGTAGTATAGACTAGTCTCTTATATAATTGTATGACTTAAGTCTTTACAACTACTATAAACCATATTTTATTAAATGTTTCAACAAATTTCTCAAAAAAAAACATCAACAGTTTTGTACCTTGATCATATATATAAAGTAGCTTTAAGTATATGAAAATAATGAACTAAAGTGTAGTTAATTTTATTGTA
>NW_017096712.1:79923-80316 GCF_001412225.1 Nicrophorus vespilloides
GATAAATCCTACTCGTACTTACTGCACGTCCTCTATATCATCAAAGCAATCCTCATCCTACTCTTCTTCACTTTATTTTCTTCTATACCTTCGTCCTTTTATTTCTTTCATCTACGCAAAACGTACAATTTATATCGCTCATTAACCAATTTTTTCTTCTGATTCCTTATAGTTATTCAAACACTCGATAGTTTTTTCAAAGAACAAAATGATTCTCTTCATCCAATCCTATTTTGTAGTATAGACTAGTATCTTATATAATTGTATGACTTAAGTCGGTACACCTAATATAAACCATTTTTTATTAAATGTTTCAACAAATTTCTCAAAAAAAAAAAACATTAACAGTTTTGTTCCTTGATCATGTATATAAAGTAGCTTTAAGTATATGAA
>NW_017096712.1:80333-88501 GCF_001412225.1 Nicrophorus vespilloides
TTCATGTATTGTTACAAAGTCTTTCTTCTAAATCTTCACATCGACTACAGCAGTGGTTTCCAAACTTGATGTTACTACACCTCCCTTCAAAATATTTAATCAATCAAAAATTGTCTCTTATATAATTAGTATTATAGACTAGTCTCTTATATAATTGTATGACTTAAGTCGGTACACCTAGTATAAATCATTTTTTATTAAATGTTTCAACAAATTTCTCAAAAAAAAAACATTAACAGTTTTGTTCCTTGATCATGTATATAAAGTAGCTTTAAGTGTATGAAAATAATGGACTAAAGTGTAGTTAATTTAATTGTAAAATTGAATTGGATTGAAGAAAATCATTGTGTTCTTTGGAAAAACTGTTGAGTTGTTGAATAACTATAAGGAATGCAGAAGAAAAAATTGGTTAATGAGCGATATAAATTGTACGTTTTGCGTAGATGAAAGAAATAAAAGGACGAACGTATAGAAGAAAATAAAGTGAAGAAGAGTAGGATGAGGATTGCTTTGATGATATAGAGGACGTGCAGTAAGTACGAGTAGGATTTATCTGCGGGTCGGGTAGTTATGATGCAGATGCCTGAATGAATATGTGTATAAATGTATAATGCATACGGGAGCATCGGATTGTCTAATTAATGAATTGAATCGCGGCAATAAATTTCAAATAAGCAAATATAAAAGTCAATCAATTCGAAGCGGACTCATAATTAATGCCGCTGCGGCAGAGGCCGTCCTCTATTTATAGAACACAATGAAAGGACTCAATTTCATTATTCAAGACTCTCTTCACTTCTCTTCTCTTCTCTCCTCTACACTCTCAAGACCAGAAGCCATAACCGTTCTGGACATATACACACACACACACATATCTATATCTATATATACATATACAAGTATAGATGTATGTATATGTATATATATATATAGGTTGTATATAAGTAGACTTATTTATTGCTCGCCAACATCCTGTGCAATTAAGAATCAATTTTTACGGGCCGAGCCGACGAGATAACAGAGATAAATCTGTTTCGCCGGTCCGGTCTTTCTCTCAATGCACATGGATGGCTATATGCTCTGGCTGTTGCTTGCCTCCTCTTGCTTGCTATACGCTATACAACGTATATATTTGTATACCTGTGTGTGTGTGTTTTTATAATCTCTTTCGTATAATCGCTTTGATAAATATTAATTAAGGTGAGCGCGCGTGAACGAAGAAGAGCGCGGTGGGATCGGGAGGGAATGCAGCCCCCTGGAAGGGAATCGCTTTAATTTGCGCAAATTCGAGCGGCAGTTTGTTCATTAGTTAATTAATGCGGTGGCGCCATCTTCTGGCCATTGAAGCGGAACCGTGTCCACCTATTGTTCAATCTAATTACCGCTTCTTCATCTCTTCATATGTGAAACAAATTTCTACAAAAAAAAAACTACTGAAAGCAAAACAGTGACTGGTGAAATCATCAAAAGGGACAATGTCCAAATCTGAAAAAAAGAGGAGGGAAAAGAAAAACTTGAAACAAGTGACAGAAGCTAAAAACAACTGAAAACGAAACAGTGACTGGTGAAATCGTCAATAGGGACAATGTCCAAATCTGACAGAAGGGAAAAGAAGAACTTGAAACAATTGACTGAAACTGAAAACAACGAAAAACAAAATAGTGACTGATGAAAATAATATTATTAGACATTGACATCAAATAAGACAAATGAAGGAGGAAAAGACTGACTAAATCTGAAAATTGGAAAACAATTGAAAACTGTGACTGTTGAGATTGTTTAATTGAAAAATAAATCAAAATCAAAGTAAAAACAGCTGAAAGCAATAAAAAAGATTAAGAAAATAAGAAATTATAAAGAAAACAGAAGAAGACCGGATCGTTAAACGCGAACGTTATTGAAAGACGTAACATTCCGATCCTGAATTACTCCCGTTGCCTGCATGTTTAATAACCAATACCAATAATAATCTAATCTTTATTCGAATCGTAGACTCGACGTATTTAAAGCCCTCGCATGAGCAGAGAGAGTGAGAAAGATGGTAATAATGAGAGAGTGAACTGCGGTTCTATATGAGAGCTTAAGATCCGGTCCGAGCATCGCAACTACCTTGAGGACACTTCTTTTTTGCTCTCCTCCGGCTTCCATCCGCTCCGATATTTATTGGCGAGTCGCCGCGAAATAACAATCCCAAATAAACCAAGGAAAGGAGGATGGAGGATGTGGCAGATGGCACAGGACGTTCTCCATTATTATTGGGCGCGAGAAGGAAGAGATAAGGAGGAGAGAAAAAACTCGTTGATTAAATAATTGGATCGGAGATACGTGTATCAATACGGTTAAGAGGAGGATGAGGATGAGGAAAATGAATGAAAGGAATGGTCTGCGAACCTGAGCGATCGAGGAAACATTTACATCGCCTAAAACTGATTGTGTACGACCACATTTGTCAGCGTTAATCAGTTTTCCAAATGGACTTCCTAGATTGGTATTGCATAACGGTATGGAACGGTGCAGGTTTATCTCGGATGCACATCTCCGAGGCCCGTATATTTTCCTCCTCTCGATCAATGCTCACTACTGAGTCACCACCATCATCATCATCTTCATCATCATCAACGGCAACAGCAACTACATGACTATTACCATCATGAGCATCCCGAATGTGTCAAAACGATAACTTTCACTATCGTGCTCATCCAAAAATAAAAGAAGACTAACATCGAAAGAATGTATACAACGCGCTCTTTGAATCTTCTGAAAAAAAATTATATAAAACCCAAGCTCATTTCATTTCTCATTTTATTGTTAATTTTTGTTTTCAAATTCCGTTCGGTTTGTGAAAAATCTTTAAAATGTTTTATGTAATTACAATCGAAATTATTGGGAACGCAATTGATTGCCCGTTACGCCGGACTGAACTTTTTGGAATTGGGCTTCGTTTTTTTTTTTTTCGTGCAATTTCAACGTCTGATAAGTGAAAGGGATCTATCTCTGCTCTACCCGAAAGATCAGCCTTACGTAACCTGCAGAACCTGATAAAGCGCTCTTAAATGCAGACTCCGGAATTATTATTAATCGGGGCGGCCCGAACGTTCCTGCTCTGCCCATGCATCTCTATTTCCATTGCGTAATCCGATCGATTTGTCTCCTTCGACCTCGTTCCACTATTAATTTCGTACAATTCCCCTGCAATCCAGTTGCCATTATGTGCAAATTGCATTTAATGTCTATCGCAAAATTATATGGCCGATGTAGTCATTTTCTAATATTCTTGAACATATATTTCACGAGTCACGATAATATCTATAAAAATCTATAAATTATACGAAAATATTATAAACTAAAACACAGTGAATTCTCGATCTAAGCTACATTTGTATGTCTTTTCCAATATATAAAGTTCAGACAAATCTTATATTTAATTTACTTTTTAATATGTATCAGTAGATTTAGAGAAATTCCCTACAATATAAAAACATTCAAGATTTTAAAATTTATATAATCTTTTTATTTTTAATATTTACTATTTTAAATATTGACTATTAATGTGTGCAAGTGCATAAAAAATTAACGTATATGTGAAGTGGGGTTGCTGGATCTTCACTTCATTAATTATTATTATAGTGTCCTTTTTAACTTACTTTAAGACATTCATAAAGCTATCAATGAAAGATGATAGATTGCTTTAAAAATAATAAAAAAAAAAATTTACTATTGTACTCTTTAGTTAACAAATTGTGTCAATTCAAAAATTGTAAACGTTTGATGATAATGTGTTTCATATAGTTGATCGTTGTTAGTCTGGGTGTTGTGCAAAGACCTTTAACCTTCTTCGAAAATAGCCGTTTCGATGGTTGCGGCACGATAAGACACGCAGTATTTGAATCGCCAATAATTGCTCCATTCGGATGGAAGCGATAAAAAACTGGAATTCATTATTTTGAATGGACAACGCCCGGCGCCCGTCGCACATTGTTGCTCTTGTTGTTGTTGTTGTTGGAGCAGCAGTTGTTGTTCACGATGCAGCAATATGATAAAATATAATTGCAGTAATGGCCGGGGCCGTAATGTTTTATTGTTGTTAGTCTTGGCCGTCTGCCTGTTATGAAATATATATCGTCGATCCAATATATATTGCAGTCGGTCGGTGGTGGTTGCAGTAATGGTAGCAGCAGCAGCAAAGAGAGCGCACGAGAAAAGCGAAAGAGAAAACAAATAAATTAGACGCAAGAGAAAATATTTACAAATGAAGGAGGAGAAGAACGAGAATGAGAAACGAAAAAATAAACAATGATAATAGTACGTGGGGATGTGCTAGAGCTCTAGCAAACATAGAGCATGTTGGGTTCGTGAAATGATAGAAAAACATTAATCTTCGCCGCTCTCCGGACTCCCTCGACCGAATCCACGCAATTATTCATCCTCTTCCATCTATCCATCGTCTTTGCCCGATGATGCTGCCTGAACTATGTATGTAATTGGGCTATTAGCGTACTTCTCTTCCTTTTTTTCTCTCTCTTCTCTTTTCCCTGAGCGAACTTCGACTGCTTCCTTTTCTATTTCGCGCCGCCTCGGCTACTTACCTCCATTTACCAGTTTCCATCTGCCTCAATGTCATCTATTCCCGAATGATTTATAGAACGGTCCACGATAGTTGCGTGCCCCCACGATTAATCTTTCGGTGCGGCGAAGATATCGCAGCCTCCTCGCCAATTCCTGTTGCTCTTCTGGACCCCTTAGGCCATGATCCACCACCACCGCATACATGACTTATCGTTCCTTAACTTTCTGTCCTTCTACGGGTATTTAAGCACTTGCAAAACGCCCGCACACGACGACAACTTTCACACCTCAACATAACACACTAATTATTGCTTATTTTTTTACTTAAGCTAATTTTAACATTCAAGTTTTCGCGTAACGCCAAGTTTGGATGCAGCAGCTTAACATTAATTATGTAATTAACTTGTGTTGTGTGAACTTCTTTTTGTGTGAATTTTATTAGAACGGTGCAACAGTTTATCAGAAGATGGAAATCGCGGAAAACCATAAATTAACCAATTCCGTTTACGCATGATGGAGAATCATCCATAAACGGTAATCGAGCAGCATCATCTTCTTTCTTTCACAAAGGTCCCATTTCTGTTTCGGCGAAAATATCACGAATCCTCTTCAGCTCAAACGAATGCTTGTGTATGTGTGTGTGTTTAGTGGATGTGTACGATTTTAGTGAGGATAAGACTTGCACGAATTACGAGGCCAGCAATCACGACCCATCATTGCTCTATGCGATGCTCTTCGGATCCAAGCAAGCAAACAAAAAAAAAAGAAGAAAGAATAGTATTGGAATCATCTTTAATGCCGGCATTGCGGTAATAAATCTTCGGAACGTAAAACGCGAGGCAACCACCGCACATACATACATACACACACACACATCCGTCGATCGGCCCAATAGATAACCTCTTACGATTTTTCCACCTAATTTACGTCCGACTCCTCCACATAAATCACCCGCGGTGCTCTCATCTCCTCTCTCCCCCTCAGAGGAGTATCATTTTAACGGTCGCAACTCGAACCGAAAACAATCATCTTTGTTTGTTTTTCCGTAATTCTTCACAAACGACTTCTCAACTTACGCACAAGAACATCAGTCCATTCAACAGACATAATTTCAATACTTTTCAAATCTTTTGAAACTTAAAACAAATGGATATTTAATTTCTTTGATTTACAAATTATTTGTAAGTTCAAATTTGGGTTAAAAAGCTTAATATTAGAGACAAAATCGATATATTTTTTAATATTTGATAAATTTGAATATAAACGAAAGTATTAATTTCAATATTATTTTAAAAGAATCAATGTAAATAATCAAATAAAAAATCTATGCTAAAACGCTTTAGATATTCACATGTATTATTATTATAATCATTTTACTTACGTAAATCGTTAGAATATTTTACGTGCAAGTAGTTATGTGTGTGAACGAGAGGCAAAGGACGGAACCTCGGGGTCCGAGCATCACTGAGATTCAATTTTTGCTGCGATCAATTAATGCAAATGTTTCGAAAATTTGCACCTAGAACGGGTTTTCAGAGTCACCTGAAATTAACGACGTCCGTGGGTGTTGAGCAGAAGGAATCGTCGAAGACGGGGCGATAATTACTTAATGTACGTGATTCAAACAAACCCCGAGGGACAAAATAATATTATCGCTGATGAAAATTAGTGAAAGATAAAATTTTGAATTTGCTTGATGAAATATCCGTGTGAAAATGTTCTTTAGATGTTCACAATCATGATGATGATTTTGTTCGTAGGTTTAAACTAAAAAAAAAATCAAAGACCAAAGAGATATTAAGGAAAATGAGTGAAAGTGAACATTTAAATTTCCTAATTGATGAAATTACAGAGTGAATTTTTTTTTGTTAGTATCTCAGAATCATCTCATGGAGTTTATGTTGATGATGATTAGTTTATAATAAGGAAAATGACTGAAAGTGAAAATTTAAATTTTCCAATTGATGAAATTAACGAGTGAAAAATGTCTGTTAATAATCTTTTAAAATTCCCAATTGATGAAATTACCGAGTGACATTTTTCTGTTAATATCTCAGAATCATCTCATGGAGTTTATGTTGATGATGATTAGTTTATAATAATGAAAATGACTGAAAGTGAAAATTAAAATTTTCCAATTGATGAAATTATCGAGTGAAAAATGTCTGTTAATAATCTTTTAAAATTCCCAATTGATGAAATTACCGAGTGAAAATTTTCTGTTAATATCTCAGAATAATCTCATAGAGTTTATGTTGATGATGATTAGTTTATAATAATGAAAATGACTGAAAGTGAACATTTAAATTTCCCAATTGATGAAATTATCGAGTGAAAAATGTCTGTTAATAATCGTCTTATGAAATTGATGATGATGACTTTGTTCGTAGGTTTGAACCAAAAATAATCAAAGACCAAAGAAATACTAAGGAAAATGAGTGAAAGTGAACATTTAAATTTCCCAATTGATGAAATTACCGAGTGAAAATTTTCTGTTAGTATGTCAGAATCATTTCATGGAGTTTATGTTGATGATGATTAGTTTATAATAAGGAAAATTATTGAAAGTGAAAATTTAAATTTCCCAATTGATGAAATTATCGAGTGAAAAATGTCTGTTAATAATCTTCTCGTGAAATTGATGATGATGACTTTGTTCGTAGGTTTGAACTAAAAAAATCAAAGACCAAAGAAATACAAAGGAAAATGAATGAAAGTGAACATTAAAATTTCCCAATTGATAAAATTACCAAGTGAAAATTTTCTGTTAATATCTTAAAATCATCTCATGAAGTTTATGTTGATGATGATTAGTTTATAATAAGGAAAATGACTGAAGGTGAAAATTTAAATTTCCCAATTGCTGAACTTCAGAGTAAAAAAAATGTGTTAATATCTCATAATCTTCGCGTGAAGTTGATGAAGATTAAAGAAATACTAAGTATAAAAGTGAAAAATTTAATTTCCAAATTGATTGTAAATTTTCTTTAAATAGTGTTGAAATTAAGATTTTTCCTAATAAAATACAGTGCTTATCGAGCACCACGCTTAACGAACATTTCGCTTAAGGAGCAAAATAAATTGTAAGAAAAATGAGGCATTATTGTTTAGTCAAAATTGTTTCACTATACGAGTAAAAATCCTGAAATTTTTGAACGTTAGACGAGTTACAATTTGATTTAACATTTATCTCATAATGATGATGATCATCTCGACCGTAAACAGACGGAATCCACCAACATCACAAATAAACTGTTACTGAATTATTAAATTGAAAATTTTGATTTGATGCTGAAAATATTCTTTGGATGTTCGCAATCATCTCGTGGAGATGGCGATGATGATCATCTCGGTCTTCAAGTTCCGTCGAAGATGTCACGAGAGACAGTCACGACATCGACCTCTCTTTCTCCTCTTCTGCCCACGGCACGACGGACTGATTCATTGCCTCAGACGTTCATTCGTTCTTTATTTCCCTCGAAATCCAACTGAACAAAAACCGAAAATGCGGGACGAGAGAACATTTTCGACGGACGCGTGCGCTTTTCATTTCCCCACTGTTATCTAATAATTAATAAATCAAAAAAAAAAAAGCACTGTGC
>NW_017096713.1:0-2351 GCF_001412225.1 Nicrophorus vespilloides
TTGGGGAATCTAGTAAGTATCGATATATTATTGTGCTTTTAGTTGTTTGGCAGTAATTCGTGTTCAAAGTTCAAAAAATGCTCGAAAAAGCAGTGTTTTTACATTTCATTGATTTACTCGAAAACATAGAATGAATCCAAAAGATGCATATTAAAGCTGAATGTTTGGGGAATCCAGCAAGTGTAGATACATTCCTGTGCTCTTGTCCATATTACTGTAATGCGCGTTCCTTTTATGAAAGGGGAGGCGCCAAATGATTACATACTTTTGAGAGAGGCGTAGTAACATCAAGTTTGGTAACCACTGCACAAAAATAAACTAAAAAATTTACCTTTTTGACAAAGCTATTGAATTTTTCATTGAATTTACAATAACATTTAATTGCTACACGCAAAAAAAACAAAATAAATCACAATGGCGTCAATTGTTTTCCAAAAACCCGAAACATTTTCCGGTTCATCCGCCAAAACGAAAATCTCGCAGTTAATCCCAAAACATCGGGACAAGTTCATACATTTTTTTGTTCCAAATGTTTTTTTATATACATTGTTCAGGTGCTTAATCAAAATAACCCCGCGAACGTAATCAACGCCGCAATAAACAGCGGTGATTGATTGAAATTATGACGAATGTGCAGTTTTAATCAACGCACCGAGAGAGACATATAATGTTCAGTATAAATCGGATCAAATGACCGCAAAAAAAAAATTATATATATATTCGCATTCATTTGAAACAAAACAAAAAAAGGCAACGCTTTAGTTTTATTGGCGAATTCCGATTGTTTCGAATGGTAATTGCGAGAAATAAATTCGAGCGGTGAATTTCGCGATAAATATTTCGGGGTCGCATTAAATATTCCGCGGTTTCGCGTGTGCTGGATCTGTTTTTTTATTTTTATTTTTCGGTATTTTGTTCGCAGTGTGCTGAAGTAATGTATGCATGGTGTTCCGCATCGAAAACCGCGCAATGTTCCAAAATTAATGTTCAAAAAAAAAAATAGATCGCGGGATTATTGTTATGAAACTGCGCAGATTTCATCCCGTTTTCACTTATTATAATGATAGAAATGTAAGGAGAAAAAGTGTGTGTGTGTGTACAAAGAAGGGAAACATTCAAATTGAGCCACAGACAAAGCCGGTGTTGGGTGCAAAAGGAAGAATCTGATACGTGTAAATATAAACGAATTGCAGAACAAAAGATCCTTCTTGTCGGGAGAGGTAAAAGAAAATAACGTCGAAGAAAACGTAATGTGATTCCCGTGCAATTTGGCTTACGTCTCGGTAGCATCGCGCTCTGGGGAAGATACGTACCGAAATGCACTTTGCACCTCATCCACGCTACTTTCATCCAGAAAGCGGAAGAAAACATTTACAAATCAAATGGAAACAAAAAGAGAATTAATAAGGGAAAATACAGATTTTTTTTGTTGAAAAACTTGATCAAATTTATTCTAAAAACAATTAGGAATTTGGATAAAAAATAAATCCAAACTATTTTGTACAAATTAGATTGAACTTTGAAATTAAGAAAATCTTTGTGAAAGTGTAAATTGAATCATAAAATTAAGAAATAAATCGAAACTTTTTTTTTACAAATTTGATTGAAAAATGAAATTAATAAGAAAATAATTAATAAATAGAAGTAATATTTTGTAAATTAGTTAATAATTTTCAGGAATTTTTGTAATATTTCTGTCTTGAGCGCTCATGAAACTTGATATGCAAGTGTACATATATCCTGGGAGAGCGTAAATCCAACTTTAATTTGGGTTCTCAGAACTTCGTCCAATTTGTGCATCAGAATATGGAGAGGAGGAGACGCGCGCGAAATCTGTCCCCGGAAAATTCAATTGAGAGAAGCCGGAGAAATCCATCCTACTCGCACCGAACCAGCGAAGATATCAAAATTATGCACCCGGCGCATCCACCAAACTCGACATCGATTCACTTACCCCAAGAACTACCCACACGAAAACTACGATGGATGATGTTTGAAACTACTCACCTGAAACAGAAATAGAGAGAGAAAAAGAGACATTAGTTTATTTTATTTTTATGCTGTCGTCGTTGCGATGTAATGGAGGAAATGGAAAGAAAAGGGAGAGAAGGAGAGCAGATTGATGGATAACAATAAAAGGTGTTGACGCGAAGGGCGAGACGCCCCAGTTGATAAAGATTGCTGGCGCTCCAAGGGATAGAAAGCAGAAAGAGAATGAGAGGAAAGAGCAGAAAAATTGCGGGCACGTAGAAGAAAAGCGCAATAAACGTTACCATTTAGATTTAATACGTACTAAAAAGACAAATGCAACCGCCACCACGCGCTAGGGGGGCGGCTCATAACGCAATATT
>NW_017096713.1:2364-10798 GCF_001412225.1 Nicrophorus vespilloides
AAGTTTTCGTTTTTTTTTTTTTCATCCTCCAAAAGAATTCTACCCCTTTTACGGCCGCCATCTTCTCGTTGATTCATAACAGAAAAATGCATTCATATTATATTAATTCATCTTTGTCAAATCTAAAATCACTTGTATTCGCGTTATTTCATTAACAACTTAAGAAAATAATTTACTGTTAAGTTTAATTTTTGAAATTAATTTTACTTAAAGTTCCACGCTATTATGAAATAATGTGCATCCTTCGGAGATTTGGTGTGTATTTTTAATGAAACTTGCGTATTCCCACGTCTAATATTCGTATTTAAACAATAAAATTGTCAAGGGTTTAACACGCCACGTTTTAATTAGCGCGTCTGCAGAAGATGGAATCTATTGATTGTCCCACGGGGCGGATGCGCCCCACGTTTCCTGCAGAACACGATCTACGTGTGCCGACGCTCGTCTTTTCCACGCATTAAGTTTTATTATCAAACTTATATACTAATATTAAACACACTATATTTCGCTACGAAACTAAACCCAATCTCCGAAATGTTTGGATAGAGATTCAAAATAACTACATTTAATTTACACCAAAGTTAATAAACATTTAGATTCTTATTTATTTATATAATATTAAATGATTCTTACTATAAATTACATTATTTCTATATAACTATTTTCATAATAAATATGAACATTGAGAAAGTCTATAAACATTTCAATTAGTATTGATATTCAAATTTGTATCATACACGTGGGGTCAACAAAAGTTCGCTTAGTTGGCGTTAATACATTTGTTTCTTAAAAAACAAAAGCTGTTTCTCAATTTGTTAACATCTAGCTATATTCATGTCAAATTTCAAGAAGATCTGTAAGAATGGATACGAGAAAATGCAAGATTAGTGATGTAATGTTGGTAGAAATTCAAAAAATTGTTTTGCCATTTTCTACGGATTTCGACGTCAACTCAAATCTATGCAAATTTTCAAGGAATGCCAAAATGCACATGGAGTGAATGCATCATCCCTTATGATCATTTCCAAGTGGTTTCGAAAATTCCAAACCGGACATTTTTCTCTTGAGGACGAATCTCGTGATGGCAAAAATTGACGAAGATCCAAGAATGACACAGGAAATTTTGAGGAATCTTGGGAAAGGTGGCTTAAGAAATGTATTAAAATAAATGAAAATTATGTTGAGAAACTACAAAAGGATGAAATTTAAATATATTAAAAAAAAATATTTTTTATTTCCAGCCAACTAAGCAAACTTTTGTTAAACCCCATAAAGTAATTCAAAGTATAATTATTTTCTTAATAAACTTGGTTGATTAGCTCAACTTTTTTCTATCGATTTATTATATACTAATCTCATATTTACATAAAGATTGTAGTGCGCTCGCGTTCAAACTGTTATCAAAAACGAAATAGATATGCGATAATTCATAGTTGATATTGAAATGCCCTCAATTTCTCATAAAACACGTCATATATTATAATATAAACACATAATCAGGATTATGGAGAATAGCTATAATCAATCATAAAACATTATATATTTGAAGAAGAAAACAATAAACTTTAAAACTGTTGAAATTTTCAGATTTCATAATGAAAAACCAAATGGAAATTCCGAACAAAAAATAAAATAAGGAAACTTTGCTAAGACGAATTCCAGAGAACTTTTGTGCGTCTGGAGAACGGTATTAAAACGAGGAAGGTTAAAACGAAACTGGAGAAAGAAAGAGAGAAGTCGAAAAAAAAAAGAAACGAATGTTTCTTCAGGCGCGATTTATTTCAATTAGAGTTTTCCGTGTTTCGTGTTATATATATATATTTTTTGTTTTTTCTTCTTCCCTCGTTCCTTCTTCCTTAACTTTGTGTAAGGGATTAATTGTTGCGCACGAAAAAAAAAGTAAGTGGCGGTTTCAGGACGAATTGATTAATGTTTCGGGAAAGGAAACGTAATATCGTGGACACCTGGAATGTAAATCTCATCACCATAACATTCTCATCACTCTTCCAAATCCAGTCTTGTCTTGGAGGACAATTCCAGACTAATGCTTCCATCAGATACCATTCGCGTATTATTATTGCAGCAGTGCAATGGTAATAGCCGAAAGTGGGGCAAAACTGATATAAACGGAATGTCGCAGGAAGGAAGAAAGGAAGGAAGGAAGGAAGAGCTTAGGTACTGCTAACGCTGTTGCATCTGTAAATAATTTCGGTAGGAAATCGAGCATGAGAACTATACTCTCTCTCTATCTAAGCTTGCAGTTGGGACCATCCGCAAAACCTAGGTTTAAAATATTCATCCACCAAAACTGCTTCGGACTCTTGGGAAAAACTCCTCTTCCTCTGCTGCTGCTGCTGCGGAAGGTATTTGTTATCGCGCTGGGAGCAACTAAACGTAGATTACACGACCGACGCTATTACGGAATGATAATTTCCCCAACCTGCACGTGGGGTGGGCGAAAACCTACGCCGAGGCAAATTATAAAACGAGCAGCATCCAGTCGTCCGCATTTAGATTACAGCCAGTAATTAGAATCACATGGCCGAATAATTGTATCCTTCTCTCTCTCTATGCCTCTATATATATATGTGTATCCTCGCACCATATGCTGCGGTGTAGCTGATAACGCTAATGTACTTTGTATCCCAAAGACAAAGCCACAATAAATTCAGGTTGCTCCGCTTTACCCTCGAAGACTAAAAGAGACTCATCTCTCTCTCCCTCAAAAGACAACCCCCCAACCATTATCTTTTGGTGGAAAGAGAGAGAGGCAGAGAGAATGGTTGAAGAACAGAACATTTCCTGCGCGATATGATGGATGTTGGAATTATGCAAAGCACCTGTCGTCGGCGTGATGAAAAACCGCATTAGCCGACGGCTGCCGTTGGCGCGCAATTACATGACCTTATTGGAAAATAATTCATCCCCTTTAATTATGTGAAGGAGAAATAGAACATCCACCTCAGTCTCACTCTCTCTTACACACACACCCCCAATAATCCCAGATACCCCTGTTTTTTTATAAATCGCGCATAAAGAATGTTCGCATGGCCAACGTTGATGGATCGGGGTGCGCGCACAAACACTTAGTGTGATCCAATCGATGGCGTCATTTTAAATAATGACTTGTGATTATGACCGGTCCAGGTGCACCACCGTTCATCGCTTGAATTCAGCAGTATCAAACTCATTAAAAGGACAGAAATTCCAATTAGATTATTACAAATCAAAACTAATTACTTACATCTCCAATAATTACTATAGTAAACGTATGTAGAGAGAAGCGGAATAAAAGCAATCCAAAGAATAATAAATTTTAGTTCAAATTCTTACAAATTAAATTGCAATTATTAAACAACATCTATGATTGTTCTTTGTTAATTATGAAGAAATTGCCACATTTTCTCATCAACTTTATTATTAATAAATAACATGTAGGGAGAAAAATCACGTCAGTTTTATAATCTTTGAAAATTCTAGAAAACTTTACTTTTTTTCTTTATTTAAAAATCATTGAAAAAAACAGAAAGTTCAAGATTTTTTTATAAATCTAATTGTGTCAATCTTCTAGATACCTTCCACAGAAAAACGCATAAAAATAAATCGCACAAAAAAGGACTAGCCACACGTATAAAAATGAAGGATACGTTCCATAATTTTTTAAAAACGGATAAAACTAAATCAATGAGTTACAATATACCGAAAATCGCATAAAAAATGGTTTATTAAATTTCAGAAAAATAATTAGTCTCACTATATTCATTCTGAAATGTTTATTCATAATTTTATAAAAACGTTAACAAACATAGACAAGTTTATTAAATTTCAGAAAAATATAATCTTAACATATTCCTTCTAAATTTATACGGAAATATTTTACAAAAAAAAAATACAGAAAATTTTTATGAAAGTTAATCTTTCTTCACATTTATTTTCTTTAAAATTATATGAGTTATATGAGAGTGTTCGGCATAATTTGCGAACTGGTTCAAAATCACTTTCATCACTAGAAGAGATTGTCAGCATATCAGATCTATGTCTTGAAGATAATGATTCTTCACAAGTAAAATTAGTCTCAACTTTGCATGTTGATTTTTTCAATTTTGACAATATAATCAGTGATTAAACTTTGCGATGGCTTTGCTATTTTTTCTTGTATAATTCCTGATATCCAGGAATGCAATTCTGAAGCTCGCGTTGAAACTTGAATGCTCGTTCAGAATTATCATCTTTTTCGATTAAATAGTTTGCCAATTTGTGTTAAAACGTGTCAAAATGGCCTAAAATAGTTATTTAAAAAAAATGCTTCTTGAAATAAAAACCGCATAACTTCAAAACCGCATAAAAAGAGGACCGAGTGTATAACAATTCACAGAAGTTACTTTAATATAAAACTATTAACTTCATTTATTAATGAAAATTTCAAATATTTGAAGAAAAAGTAAATTTATTTTGTATAAATTCAAAAACTAATATTCCAAAACAAACTAAATGACTAAATTCTATATCGAATTTGTATAATTTCTGAACCATGTAATAAATTTGTACAAGCCAATGTAATATAATGGAAATTGTGATAAGTGTTAACGCCGGAGCAAGAAGTAATTAATTAAAATTACATCACTGGAAGCATCGAAGTTCGCAAAACTTTATTAATAAAACGAGTCGGAGAATGTATGCATCGGTCGCATGATTCGCGCTAAAATGTAATCATGATTTATGTAAGCTTACGATTGATAATACCGCAGCTCATGACCATCATTGTCTATGCACTCGAAAGCATGGTTTTGATGGCGCTGACATACAGATATTTAGAGAAGAGGACTGCAGCAAACGACCCATCACCTGCAAACGGATGGGGAAATTCGTGGACGAAATTTAGGGGATGAAATTCGAAATGCGCAAAATTTTAATTGGTCATGAAAATTACGCGACACGAAACTCACTGTGTTTCCAGGGCTTTATTAAAATGAAATGAAACCAACCCGAATCTCGAAACACGCCCGATCATACAATTTTATGCGACGTCGTTAAAATGAAAATACACTCTCTTTTTCTCTCTCTTTCTCTCCTCTCCGTCCCGTTGGTTTCTGGGCCCAAGTTTCCGGAACGAGATGTGATTATGAAAAAGTTTTACCCGAAAAAAAGTATAAAAATATATATGGCAGCGAAAGAGACACGAAGAACTTTTCGAGACCCGCATGTAGTGGTTGTAGTAGTAGTAGTGGTAGTCCGCATTCGGGTTTAGACGTGCGAGTGAAAAGGGGACGTTGTTTGTGTATGTCTTTCGGGCAAAGGAAAGGGCCCGTGTTTCGTCGGAGTCACCCAAAACCGAGAGGGAAAGTAATGAAATATGCATCGCGCGTCACTCAGGGTTGAAGGCCCTTCTCTTCTATACCATCGTACCATCCCCTACACCTAATACACACCACCCACTATAACCCTGCGCGCGCCCTACATACGCTCCATCTCTCGCCCCACATAAAAGCGGACAGCAATTCGACGGGCTGAAAATCCATCACGTTTTAATTATCCCGAAATACGCGGACATTCAATTTGGGGGGCGAAAATCGGTGGACGCGCCGGGGCACATAATGTTTAATATTTCATTTCGCGTTTCATTAAATACTCCGCATTTACACGCGCGCTCATCTATGTATATTTATGTTTTTTCATATAGAAATATTTCCATTCTTTCCATTTATACACCAGAATTTTTATAATTTATTTACTTTTGAAACTGCCCCCAACAACAAAAATGTTTGCCTCAATTAACACAATCCTAATGCTGTTTTTTTTTTAATTGAATTTCTAAAATAATCAAAGAAAACCAAACATAAATCCAATTCAAAATTTTCTTCTCAATTTTCATCAAAGCATTTGTCATTATCACAAAACTAATATTTACAGACGCTTTAGTTAAAAATTCAACAATTTTCAAATTGACTTAAACATTTTCTATTCACATTTTCATAAGACTCCAATTTACATTAAAAATCAATTATTTTCCAACAAAATTCCAATAAAATTAAAAATTTTCAATCAATTTTCAAATAATCTTTAACAAAACACAAATTATAAGACAAAAACTCAATATTTAATTTAAAATTCAATAATTTTCCAATAAAAATTCATTCGAATTGACAATTTTCCAATCAATATTAATAGACATGACTCATATTTAGAAGTTAGTTTACAATTCAAAATTTTCTTCTCAATTTTCATCAAAACATTTTTCATTATCACAAAACTAATATTTAAAGACAGTTTAATTAAAAATTCAACAATTTTCCAATAGACTTAAACATTTTTTATTCACGTTTTCATAAGACCATTTCCATTTACTTAAAAATTAATTATTTTCCAACAAAATTCTTAATATTTGGATTAGTAAAAACTTATTTACGGCGCGAAAATCGTTTCTCTCAATTCTCCGTATTCGTTTTTTGCTTTTGTATGTAAGGGATTTAAATCTTTTATAGCGTAATAAGTTTACAGGCACGTAAAATAGTCATTACCAGAGTCGACGTCCTGCGCGATTTGGGATTCGTGCCAGATTTTCCAGACTTTCAAGTGTTATAGTCAATAGCAACAAATAAGAAAATTTAAGAACCCAAATACTTTGCTCAAACAGATCCATTTTATTTTATATCTTTTGCTATAACGAAATTTCCTATTACATTTCATCACATCCCAAATATTTATAATCCATTACAAAAAAAAATACAATTCACAAGTTTAAAAGCAAAATTATAAAAATGATAATATAAATACATATGTATGATAATATAATACTTATGTTTTCATTTAGTTTATAATTCAATAATTTTCCAATAAAATTAAAAAAATTTCTAATCAATTTTCAAAGAATTTTTAACGAAACACAAATTATGAGACAAAAACTCAATTTTTTATTTCAAATTCAACAATTTTCCTTTCAAATTCCAATCAAATTTTTAAAGCACTTTTCATTATTAAGAAACGTATATTAATAGGCACGACTCATACACCTACAGTTTAGTTTAAAATTCAACAATTTCCCAACAAAAAAATTGACCAAATTGTCAATTTTCCAATCAATATTAATAGACATGACTCATATCTAAAAGTTAGTTTACATTTCAAAAATTCAACATTTTCTTCTCAATTTTCATCAAATAATTTTTCATTATCACAAAACTATTATTTACAGTCAGTTTAATTAAAAATTCAACAATTTTCCAATAGACTTAAACATTTTCTACTCTCGTTTTTATAAGACTCAAATTTACTCAAAAAATACAATTCACAAGTTTAAAAGCAAAATTATAAAAATGTTATAAAGAATTCTGTAATTATTTACGTTGAAGTGCAAAAAAAAAATAACATACCAATAAAGTAATGGAAAATTACATAGATTTTGAAAAGAAAATTATAGATTATTGACATAGTTTGAATGGTGTTTACTTTATAATCAAGTTATAAAGTAATTCAATGTTCCTGTAAACGATTCTCGAAACTTCACGTTTTACACGACTCTGACATGCGAAGGACTCTGAAATAATTTACGTAACGTTTCGGAATTCATAGCGATTTCCCGTTGTCACTCGAGGATCAAAATCATATTTTCCTTTTACTTTTATACGAGGGGAAAAAAACAAACCTTCAGATATGTTATAAACGTAGCATTATCATTACATGCACCAGAGAATATCCAATATCCTTGCAGCAGGATGACCGAGGGTGATGGAGAAAGGAGAGAGGTTTCATGTGTGATACATCGTCAACCCCGTCAAGGTGACATCCAGATGTATCGAGCGGTTCCTCCTTTAACACCCTCTTCTCCAACCCTCCCCCACACACACGACTTGATTGATGTGCACACAAGAAGTGCAGCGAAATTTCATCAAACCCTTCGTGACCCACTAACTCGGAAAACTTAATTAATTAGCTCCAATCACCGAAGAAATTAACGAACTTAACACCTCATCTAACATAGTTTTTTTTTTAGTTTTCATACCATCGCGAAAAATTCAATACTTTTTACATAATGATTTCTTGTAAATACTCAATTTTCTCCTTAATTCATGAAACGATCTTCATTATCGTGAAAAACTTAAGAGATTTTTGTATATAATTATCAATAGTTTTTACATAATATATTTTTTGTTACAAATACTCAATTTTTTTCATAAATTATAACAATAATTAATAAATTAAGAAACTTAACAATTTTTCCATTTTTTTTTTGCAAATTTTCATAATTTTCTTAATGAATTAACTGTAATTTATTTAAAATTTTCAAGATTTTTTTTTAAATTTCCGTTATTTCTCTCTCCACAATGAAGTTGATGTTGATCACGATGGAAACCACTAACTCGGAAAACTTAATTAATTAGCTCCAATCACCGAAGAAATTAACGAACTTAACACCTCATCTAACATAGTTTTTTTT
>NW_017096713.1:10813-23077 GCF_001412225.1 Nicrophorus vespilloides
ACTTTTTACATAATGATTTCTTGTAAATACTCAATTTTCTCCTTAATTCATGAAACGATCTTCATTATCGTGAAAAACTTAAGAGCTTTTTGTATATAATTATCAATAGTTTTTACACAATATATTTTTTTTTACAAATACTCAATTTTCTTCATAAATTATAACAATAATTAATAAATTAAGAAACTTAACAATTTTTCCATTTTTTCTTGCAAATTTTCACAATTTTCTTAATGAATTTATTTATAATATTTCTAGAGAATTTCCATTCTCGCTCTTTCCACAATGAAGTTGATGTTGATCACGATGGAAATGCGTTTTTCTCCTCTATACATTCACGTCTATTCGTCACGTAGACCCTCGAAAGATGAGTGCGTGCGGCACGTGAGCTCTCTCACGCAAACGTGTCAAACGTGTATTTATATTAAAACGAATTTCATTTACCTAATGGCTTCGTTAAACTAAACACACGGAAGAAGTGAGCGGAGAGAGAGAAAAAAGTATATGGAAGTGGAATAATAAAATAGAGGACGTGAAAGGACGATAAATCCACATGGAAAATTTAAAAAGGAACTTTGTTTCAGGATCTCATTTGTAAAACGCGTTTTCCTTATTCGCCGTGCGACCGACCTCCGGTACTAATACCGTCATTACTCTTGCACACAGGACTTTTCTTACCTGGTGCAGGTATGATCTTCTACAGATAAATAGCGCAATTATATTTGGAGAGAATCGTGAGTCCGCACGTGTCGCCTACAAATAAATTACGTATTATTAATAGAAGTGGTTACAAATTAACCGTGAAATTGGGACGTAAATTCCGTTTATTATATTAGTTTGTTTTTTTGTCCCTTTTATTTATACAAATTATGATAAATTTGACGATAATTCAAATCCAATATTCAACTAATTCATACAAAAAATAAGCTAAGATTGAAGAAGAGTATAAGTTTTGAATGAGATTCAGACAAAAATATTAACGGTTTCGGTCTGTGCGGATTCGCTATAGTAAAGTTTATTTTATTATTATTCTATTAATTTCTTATAAAATCTAACAAGTTTCAATCAAAAACAGGAAATATAACTATCAATTAACGTATTTACATATTTAAACTACTTAGTAAATGTATACATTTACTACAGTATTCACTATGATTAAACGAAACGTGTGACATTCAAAGAGGAATTCAGTTAGCGTACAAACAAACAAACAAACAAACAAAAAAGTGAAATTCTTGCAAAGAGAAGCAATTCTTTGGTGTCGAACTGCTACAAAAGAGGAGATCGCCCTTATCGCGCGCACATTTCAATTTACCATTTGCGACAAATAAAAATGCCGATGCCGGCATTCGCTCAACGATCCGGTATAAATTTCCCGTAGCAATTTTCCTTTTTTTTTTACCTCCCTCGTAAACTTTCAACCATCTCCGACTCATTCAAAACCACATTTATCTTTCATTCATTTCGCAATTTCATAATACAATAATATAATTGTACCATTATTAATTTTCATATATTTTCATTATTTTCTTCAAGAAAATTTTCAAAAATGTCCATTTCCAATTTAATTATACTTAGAGGACAAACTATAGAATTTTCTTATAAAATTATTAAGAGTTTGTAAAAATTTTCATTTATTTTCTTCGTACTAAAAGAAAATCTTAGCAAAGTCGTATTTAGGAGGATGAACAGAAGTTGAAACAAACGTGGATTTCCTCAAAGACGACACCCTAATTTATTTTGTATCGTTCCGCCCCGTCCAATTCCGTTTTGTATCAACCGAACGGGGCAAATGGAAAATAGAAGCGACCGAAGTCAATAGCGAAAAGTTTTCTAATCAAACTTTAGTTCAACATCCTCATCCCCCCCCCACGTACATACAACATAGAGATAGATACACATTCGACTGTCTATCGTCAGTTTTACTGCTTTAACCTAGTTATGTCTAAAGACAATTTTGGACATTAAAGACGATTTCCAATTGATCTAACATATAAACTATATGTTTATAGTTTTCCCAAAACATTTCCAATCCAATTGTATAGTTTTCTGATCAATTTTCAATGTACTTCTCATTATAATGAAACTCACATTAATATATAATACTTATGTTTTCATTTAGTTTATAATTCAATAATTTTCCAATAAAATTAAAAAATTTCTAATCAATTTTCAAAGAATTTTTAACGAAACACAAATTATGAGACAAAACCTCAATTTTTAATTTCAAATTCAACAATTTTCCTTTCAAATTCCTATCAAATTTTTAAAGCACTTTTCATTATTAAAAAACGTATATTAATAGGCACGACTCATACACCTACAGTTTAGTTTAAAATTCAACAATTTCCCAACAAACATTTGACCAAATTGTCAATTTTCCAATCAATATTAATAGATATGATTCATTTCTAGAAGTTAGTTTACAATTCAATAATTTTCCAACGTAATTTAAATCCAATTCAAAATTTTCTTCTTAATTTTCATCAAAGCATTTTTCATTATCACAAAACTATTATTTACAGACAGTTTAATTAAAAATTCAACAATTTTCCAATAGATTTAAACATTTTCTACTCTCGTTTTCATAAGACTCAAATTTACTTTAAAAATCAATTATTTTCCAACAAAATTCCAATACCATTGAAAATATCCAATCAATTTTCAAAGAATTTTTAAAGAAACGCAAATTATGAGATAAAAACTCAATCTTTAATTTAAAATTCAACAATTTTTCAACAAAAAATCAATCGAATTGACAATTTTCCAATCAATATTAATACACATGACTCATATCTAGAAGTTAAAAAAACCAAACATAAATCCAATTCAAAATTTTCTTCTCAATTTTCATCAAAACATTTTTCATTATCACAAAACTAATATTTAAAGACAGTTTAATTAAAAATTCAACAATTTTCCAATAGACTTAAACATTTTTTATTCACGTTTTCATAAGACTCCAATTTACTTAAAAATCAATTATTTTCCAACAAAATTCAAATAAAATTGAAAATTTCCAATCAATTTTCTAATAAAAAATTCAATCTAATTGACAATTTTCCTATCAATATTCATACACATGACTCATATCTAGAAGTTAAAGAACCAAACTTAAATCCAATTCAAAATTTTCTTTTTCAATTTTCATTATCACAAAACTAATATTTACAGACAGTTTAATTTAAAATTCAACAATTTTCCAATAGACTTAAACATTTTCTTCTAAATAGAGAATGTTTCATTATTACTAAACGTAAATATCCAATTCAAATTTAATAGTTTTCCAATCTATTTTTACGGTACTTTTTTTTCATTATCACGAAGAAACGCATATTAATAGACGCAGCCGCTCGTTTGTTCTTAGAATATCGATGACCGCTCGATATATTTAGAATTTTGATTAAACCAAGCGCGCTGGAACTGCAGCTGGAAATCGTAATTTTTCCCCACTTTACAGAAAAAGAAAAAAAGTCCACTTATAAACATAATTTTAATGACCTAATATTCTTAATATAGCCACGTAAACCTATATTTTCCAAAAAACCAATATTTACGTTTGCAAAGTGCAATTCTCGAATAAGTTATAGTTATATTACTTTGGACAATATTTCAATGATTAAGGTAGAGATGTTTTACATTTTCCGTGGAGGTAAACGACCTCGGAGAGCATGAAAACAGAAGGAAATAATTACAGGAGAAGAAGAAAAAATGTGCATGTATAGAGGAGAGAAGCTTCGCGATTGGAATTTGGGTTGGCTTGTTCTGGAACGACGCAGGAGAAGATTGTAATGCATTGTGCCGTAATGAGTTTGGAAGCTGCGGCGAAATTAGTTCTCCTTTTTTCCATCTTCCCACTCGTTCCCATCTTTCCCCCACACAACACAACACACACACAATATTTTTTCTCGTCCTGCTGCAACGTCCTTATACCATTCCAATTGCGTCTGGACAAGAAGGATGATGGAAAAAATCGTCCGTTTTTTTTTCTATTACAATTCGAGTAGGAATTTCCCATTTTTACACTGCTTCGATGAGCAATTACGTCTCTCAGACAGATTTTAATTTCGGCTAAGAACTGAGTAGGGAAAGGGCTGAAACGGAGTTTGCTCACAACCCAAGTGTTCTCCAAAAAATAAATAATTGATGAAATCTCAGCCAGCCGCGATGATGTAAGATTTAATTTAAAAACAATTTCCCCAGATGGTGGCAGAAGTGGAACAAAGGAGGCGGAGGCGCGTTTCAAAAGCAAACCACCCCCAAAACGCGAGCAAAAGTAATTCGTAATTATGTACAAACGGCAACGAAAATGTTAAAGGGGGCGGCGGTGGTTGCGTAATCAGCATTCCGGTCGCGAGACGGACGCCTCTGAAACGCGATAAAAAGCGCCCCTAAATTAAAGTTTCGCGAGGGCGAAGGAAAAAGAAAAATTGAAAACGACGCTCAAATAAGAAAAAAAAAACGTATACAGTTTTAGCAAACGTTTCTTTTTTTTTGCTACAGGAAAATAAATATGCGGTTAACTCTAGTTTAAAAATGGATTAGAGGGTTTCTGTCCCAATTGTAAAGCCATAGCAGTAATTCGTGTAAAAGATACAAAAAGGATATAAAAAAAATTTCAAATAGGACAACGGGAATGAAGGGATGAAAGTGAAATAGAAAAAAAACGTGTTACTAAATGGATTGAACGCGCTACATATGTAACTTTTTTTTTCGGTACATCCATCGAACTTGCACATTCGCTGGAACAATTGAAATATCGTCGAGTTCTGAGCGCGATTTATCCTCTGGAGGATCGAACTTTTATCAAAAAAAAAATTTATATATAGAAAAAAGCGTGAATTTATCGAAACATGAAATTAAATTCGAAATCTAATTGATTTCCATTATTCAAGAACAAAAAATATACCATAAATTTCATAATTATTTAACGAAAAACAAGGATTTTATTCTTAGTTATTACTAATAGTTAGAAGTAAATATTTGTTGTTTATGTTAAAATAATTATATGAAATCTATATTATAAATTGATTAAGTGATAAAATTTTAAGTTTTACTACTAAAATCGTAAATTTTTATGATATACAAAATAAAAAACACAATTTATTTTTTCAATAAACTTAAAATTTTTAATAGCAAATTACGTAATAATATTAGAATAAATAAGTTAACAAGTAATTGTATTAATAAACAAACTTTTACTTAGAAAAAATACATTTTCTTTTACATATTTTCTTTCAAATTTTTAATAAACCTTGAAATTCGCTGAATATATTGAGATTCAGAAAATTCAATATTAAGTTTAGAAAATTGAAAATTATAGTTGAAATTTAAAAATAACTAAATAAATTGAAGCAAATTGATTATTTATACTAACAGTTTTGCTGTTAATGTTAATTGAAGCTGCGTAAACTTCAAGTTAAATTTATTTATATTAGTTATACTTCATAATGTAATAATTGTATTAATAAACAAACTTTTACTTAGAAAAAATAAATTTTCTTTTACTTATTTTCTTTCAAATTTTTTGTAAAAATGTTACAAATTTATTTTATTTCTATACGCTTTTTTTCAGAGATTTCTGTATGAACTGATGCAACAAGAGGGATATTCACTTGAAGACATTAAATTCACTCGATGGAGAGGACAGGCACTTTTCCAATTCGCGAGGCAATAGCTCGAATCAAAGAAGAACGAACAAACAGACGTAAAAAAGGAAAAAGTCTTTCGAACAATTGGCAAGTGAAGGCGAATGCTGTAAAACTGAAATACGACAACGTCGCGGCTCCGCTTCTCTTCCGTATGCCAATATAAATGTAAAATGGGTCTTTTGTGCTCACCAAACTTCACACGTCAGACTCAATTTCAAAAGAAAAATAAGTAATAATAATCTTATGTACAAAATAAAAATAATAATAATCCTCGTGACGATGATGGAGAGCACGAAGCGAAGCGTACATATTAAAACTTTATACTTGTACAAAACGGCGGTTTCTATGTGTGCATGGATTGGATCAATAAACAGAAAGCGATCTATTTTCGGCATCCGCGGAGATAGTTCAAACATTTTTGATCGCAGCTGGTATTCAAGCAATGGAGAATAACAAATACACGCGCACGGTCGACCCGCAGACAGACATGGACCAGATATTACCAGAGGAAGGCTTCAGTAATATCAGAGAGAGAGTGTGTGTTTGAGAGAGAAAAGTAGGAATAGTAGTAGGAAGAGTTATGTTATACCTGATCTTCGCACGAGGTGTTTACATCACGGTTACCGCAAACCGAAAAGTTCTATTTTCAAAACCGAAGAAGAAACCGAATCTACGAATACCGATTCGAATAACTTCACGCACTCAATAAATTCATTCAAATCGGATTTACGCAACGTTCGTTTACATTAAAACTTAACATTTACAATAATAACATTTAAATTTTCATTGATTATGTAACAACAGTTTGAAACAATTCTACCGTTACAGTAAAACAGAACAAAAATGTCTTCCAAAATATAAAAGTATTCATTTATACAGTGATTGTGTATTAAAATCAATTGAAAACAGTACAAAAAAATCTATTTACATAAAGTACTTATATTTAGTAAATTTTATAACGAACTAATTGGTTAAACTTATCTTGAAATATAAATATTTTACAGTTCAAAAAATAAATCATTAAGTGTATGAATTTGTAAAAGAAAATCCAAAGACTAAATAATATTGAAAATGTATAAATTTAGACATGAAATCTTAAACTTTCAAATATAAAACTATTTTCATTATCATCTTAAATGCAAGTTTATAGAAAACTTTATAATAATCTTCATAATTCAGAAATATAAATTTGTAATTTGAACAAAACCCAAATCCATTGATTTAACAGTTCTTTCGTTTGCATAGACCTTCTAGTATTTTATTATAGTGAGTATTTTAGATCAAAGTGACCTGTCTATAGTATATAGGTTCTTAAAATATCTTCAATATTTGGATTTCTAAGCAAGAGCGTCAAGAAAACAGCAACAAATTTGCAAAAGATCAAATTATTCTACTTGCTGCAAAAAAAAAGTTCAGAATGTTTGAAGCAACAAAATCAGTTTTAAATGATGTTAAACAATAAGAATTAATCTGTGTTTGTTGTAATAACAATTAATAATTAGATCAAGTTTCGACATTTAATAAACGGGTCATTTTGACCCATAGGTGGTACTTTTGTTTTATTTATTTGTCCGTAAAAGTTACGGATTAATTCAACTAAAACCAATTTATCATTTTATATCATTAATTTGTATATTTTGGAAAGAAGTTATATTGTTAATAATTTACTCTTACAAAGTTTTTTTAACAGTAATTTTGTTTGAAGTTTTTAAATATTTTTATTGCTATAATATTAACAATTTGTTAATTTAACATTTAACATAACATAATAAAACATTTAATTTATTAATAATAAATTGAAATAAAGTTCTATTTTCATACTCTCACAGCACAGCTCAATAAACCTTGAAATTCGCTGAATATATGGAAATTCAGAAAATTCAATATTTAGTTTAGAAAATTGAAAATACAATTATAGTTGAAATTGATTATTTATACTAACATTTTTGCTGTTAATGTTAATGGAAGCTGCGTAAACTTGAAGTTAAATTTATGCCAATTAGTTATCCTTTTTAACGTGATACGATTAAAGCAAACTACATTACTTTTATAAATTTGAGTTTCTAAACTATAATAAATTAAGCAATTCACAATTTAAAAGAAAAACTTAACTATTGTTAATTAAAATTTGTAAAATTAATAACTTTGAAACCTGGAGTTGTTTTATTTAAAAAAAAAACTTTACTCAAAGCAATAAATGAAGATATAGTTTACGTTACTTTACAATATTTGTATTACATAATACGAAACGTAACTATTTCATTTGTCCATTATTAGTTCAAGCTATGTTAATTATCGTTTCACTTTTGAAATTTAACACTTTAGAAAAATAACTTTTGGTAAAAAGTTTTTGTACAATTTTATTGGTTACATAATAAATTCGATTATGAAAATATTCTACAATGTTATAAGTCAATCAACTGGGGAGAGGATTTAAAGGGTTTTGTGCTATAAATATCGTAAAGTAACTACAGTTATTATCAATTATTCGACCTCAATCCTTCTTGTATTCGTGGTAGCCTCCTCACTTAAACCATCTATAAATAGGTCCGGCCATATGGCAAAAACGGTCGGAGGGGTTCTTCACTATTGATTCTTGAGAGGCTCGCACAGCACACGATGATCCCGATTAATTAAATATAGAAAAGCGCGCGGATTATGCGATAAAGGATTCTCCCCAGTCGATCCTCATCTTCCAAAAAGCTTTAACGTTTCAAACATTGTTTATCTCTGTAGTACTTGAAATACACAGAAACAAAATTTTCTTCAACAACTTTCCAAGAAATGCAAAAAAAAAGCACAAAATTTAATTATTTTTCACTTTTCTTTACGTATCCTTTATAACGCTGTGAAAATAAATCATAAAATCTACAGAAAAATTGTAATTGATTGTTAATATCAAAATTTTCAAATTATTTCTGAATTTATTTAATTAAGTATTATTATTTTGTAATCACACAATAACATCAGCTGAATTGTTTATAATTGAATATGCTTGTATCAATTATATGGGTCACTATTACATTCACATGTTACCAAATAAATGTTACTGTTTTTCGCTGTAAATTATATTCCACGATAATTGAAAATACACAATATTCAGAAACTCGTAAATAAATAAATTGTTGTTAAATTAAATACGTTTCCATCAATTTTTCAATAACACATATTTCAGTTAAATTTATATGAAATATTTCAATTTCCTGAACAAAAAAAAATATTATTTTATAAACATACACAAAATTATTGTATATTTTTGAAATTGTTATTTGAAGAAATCTTTACTTGTCCATTTTTTTTATATAAATTCTTTGATTTGAATAAGTTATTTGATTATTACTAATAGAAATACTTTGTAATTTTAACAATTGTTAAATAATAAATCTTCAAGAAGTATAGGTGATTGATTATGTTTATAGTTAAGCAATGGAAAATTATTGATACTTTGTGTATATAAAGGTGACAACGTTTCCATCAATTTTTCAATAACACATATTTCAGTTAAATTTATATGAAATATTTTAATTTCCTGAACAAAAAAATTCATTATTTTATAAACATACACAAAATTATTGTATATTTTTGAAATTTTTATTTGAAGAAATCTTTACTTGTCCATTTTTTTTATATAAATTCTTTGACTTGAATAAGTTATTTGATTATTACTAATAGAAATACTTTGTAATTTTAACAATTGTTAAATAATAAATCTTCAAGAAGTATAGGTGATTGATTATGTTTATAGTTAAGCAATGGAAAATGATTGATACTTTGTGTATATAAAGGTGACAACGTTAGATAATATATGTATTTATACAAATATTATATAAGCATGTATATAGAAGAGCTGTCGAATACATAATAAATTTGGATGTGTAAAAGTCAAGTAGCATCCGCTGATAACGTGAAAGGGGGAGATCCGGTGTTTACGTCGAATCTATTTTTAATAAACACGTGTTTTTATTTGGTCCGAGGGGGTTAGAAAATTGTTGTATACAATAAACCAGTGAAAAAAAATCTATTTACACGAAACGCACATGTCTCACGTAAATAATGCCTGTTTTCTCCCTCACGAAACGTGCATAATTGGGAATTTGGTTTATGCACGGAATATATCGAAAAATTTATGTACGCGAAGCGCAACAGACGCGCGCTTCTATTTCCGAACGGCAGTATAACATCGGCGCGTCGTAAAATGAAGGCGGGAAATATAAAATGATAATAATAATGTAGAATATTCACCAAGATTCCGTCGTAGTAGGACAAGAGTTCCGGATAGTAGGATAGCATGTCGTAATCCATTTTATGATTATGATTGGAAACTGTTAGAAAACTAGGAGAAGAATTTTTGTTGTTGTTGTTCTGATTCTGTACAGAGAGCGACAGGAGGCGGTCGCCGCGAGTAGCGCACATGAACTGAAGCACGCCGCACCCGGAGTTTGGGGAAAAACGGGAGGAGGCGCGGGAATTTGTTTATGTTACGGACGGCGAACTAAAAAACATAAACGGATGGATGGAAACTTGCGCGTAGTTCAAAAATAAATGGGAAGAAAGAGACGGAGAAGCCAATGGACTGATCGATCGGCGTTTCCGTCTCCTACTCCTCCACCCATCGCAAGGAGTGAATGAGATGAATAGTAGGAGGATGCAGATCAAGTTGAAGAAATGATGATGGAAGCAAGGATTTGAGATCTGCGTACATCAATCAGGAGGCGCACCATCGTCAAGGATCGCGGCTAATATTTTTAGCCTTCGCTTAACCTCTGGAAGGTTTTTTTTGTGTTATTTCCTGGAGGAGGAGGATGAGAAGGTGGCGGCGGCAACGGGAACAGCAATATGCGGTGCCAATCGCGATCGTTTCCACGCTTCCTGCACATTTATCGACGGGCGCAGATCAAAATTCAATTTCCTCGATGCTGTTTCATCCGTGCATAATCCTCACCTATGTTGTAAATTATTAACGCCGGTGCATAAACCACAGCCTTCCGCAACAACCAATGCATACACAACAATACTTTCATCCCTCCGTTTTCACATTCATAACAATCCCAGAGATTTCAAGAATATCATAGATATTGAAGAAACTTGTTACAATCCGAAATTGTTTATGACAAACTTCAGGGAAAATAATTCAACTATTTTCAAAACATTTACCTATTCGAATGTAATATAAATTAGAGAACAATTAATCACAGCGATTCTAAAACGTTGAAACAATCCTTATACGTTACACGCACATCGACGACTAATTACCTGCGAACGCTAAAAAAAATCGTCATATTGTTACGAAAACAATTCCTTATATAATCACAAAATCGCGTCTCGTCTGCGTCGCGATTAATCACTGCGTTTCTAAAACGTATCTCGCAGCTGCAAAGCACGAAAACACGCGTTTTTCTCCAAATTCCTTTTCAAAATTACATATTTACTACAATAACAATTTTCAAAGCATTTACATTGCCAAGTTACGTGTCAAGTATATTCAGTTGACAAAATACACATTCTAGTTACACAAGTACAAATAATTCGCTTAATTGTACTTATATATATATTGTCAAGTAATTTATGCAATTACATTAGGAAATTTGCGTAAAAAAATAATTTAAAATACATATCAGAGATTCATAAATATTGAAGAAACTTGTTGCAATCCCAAATTGAAATTTAATGACATTTTTAAACTATTCTCAAAACATTTACGTATTCGAATGTAATATAAATTTGAGAATAATTAAAAAATACTTCATGTGGCAACGAAAACGCATCTCGTCTGCGTCTCGATGAATCACAGCAGTTCTGAAACATTCAAAGCCAGCACGAAAAAACGCGTTTTTCTCCTAATTCCTTTTCAAAATTACAAATTTTCTATAATAACAATTTCTAAAGCATTTACTTTGGCAAGTTACGTGTCAAGTATATTTAGTTGACAAAATACACATTCAAGTTACACAAGTACAAATAATTTGCTTAATTGTATTGTCAAGTAATTTATGCAATTACATTAGGAAATTTGCGTAAAAAAATAATTTAAATTTAAAGAAATTCAATGAAACGATTAAAGTAAGGAGGCGAGACATCGAAATAATGTATGCAGCTTTTTTACTGTTTTCTATCTTATCGTCTAGACGCATTTTACTACGTTTCATTCATTATTTATTCGTATTTCCGAGAATCGGCAGAGCAGACGTCTGCATACTTTTTTTTACTGCATTCCTAATGCACTTCAATGAAATTCTAAATCAATGAAATCGTTTTTTATATTCAAATTTGAATAATTTTATTTGAAAATAAAAACAATCAAAATAATTTCTTCAATTAAACATATTATTTAATCTTCATTTTCAATTACAGAAGCATTTTTTTTAAATAACTATTTTAGGTCATTTTGACACAAATTGGCAAACCATTTCATCGAAAAAGATGATAATTCTGAACAAGTTTCAACGCAAGCATTGCATTTCTGGATATCAGGAATTATACAAGAAATAATAGCAAAGCGAAAGCAAAGTTTAATCACTGATTATATTGTCAAAGGGAAAAAATCAACATGCGAAGTTGAGACTAATTTTACTTGTGAAGATTCATTACTTTCAGGACATAGATCTGATATGCT
>NW_017096714.1:0-38916 GCF_001412225.1 Nicrophorus vespilloides
AATAAACAAATTTGTATCTTTTATTTCAAGAATTTCTAAATTTTCAGTATTTATAGAACTAATTCTAAGTAGATTCAAACTTAAATTATGAAAAGTTATGAAATTGAATGAATAAACGAATTTATATTTTTTTTTTTCAAGAATTTCAACATTTTCAGTAATTATAGAAGTAATTCTACGTCGATTCTAAACTTAAATTATGAAAAATCATGAAATTGAATGAATAAACAAATTGTATTTTTTATTTCAAGAATTTCTAAATTTTCAGTAATTATAGAAGTAATTCTACGTCGATTCTAAACTTAAATTGTGAAAAGTTAGGAAATTGAATGAATAAACAAATTTGTATTTTTTTTTCAAGAATTTCTGCATTTTCAGTAATTATAGAAACAATTCTATGTCGATTCTAAACTTAAATTATGAAAAGTTAACAAATTGAATGAATAAACGAATTTGTATTTTTTTCAAGAATTTCTAAATTTTCAGTAATTATAGAACTAATTCTATGTCGATTATAAACTTAAATTATGAAAAGTTATGAAATTGAATGAATAAACAAATTTATATTATTTCTTTTCAAGAATTTCAACATTTTCAGTAATTATAGAACTAATTCTTCGTCGATTCTAAACTTAAATTATGAAAAGTTATGAAATTGAATGAATAAACGAATTTATATTATTTATTTTTCAAATTTTTTTACATTTTCGGTAATTATAGAACAAACTCTATGTTGATTCTAAACTTAAATTATCAAAAGTTATGAAATTTAATGTATATTCGTATTTTTTTTCTTTAAAAAATTATAAAATAGTTTTCAGGAATCAATTCAATGTGAATTATTGTATTTAAATTAATGAAATGATTCATAAATTTATTATTTTCCACAAAATGAAAAGTTATTAAACGGAATGGATATAAGTATACATGTTTCTACGAGAAGTTCAAATATTACTCAATCATTATAGAACAGTCTTCATAAATTCATGCTTATTCCCCAATAAAAGTATGTAATTGCAATTCTTTTGATTTTCAAATGTATATCTATACGATTCGTATATTAAAATAAATCTCATACACTTTTTTTTCTGCCGTCGATTTCTCTCTTATCTCGCTTCGGATTTTCAACTTCTTTCGCACAAAAGTCCCTCGACTTCACCAAAAACCACGTGCATCGACTTCAGTCTACCCTGTGACATCCCGTTGACGCGACGCGTGCATCTATCTTTACTCTCTTTCCTCATCCGGAAAACACAGTCTCCTCCACACAATGATTGACTCCAACTATTACGACATCATCAAGCAAGAGCAATGCTACTTTGATAAGTAAGTCCAAAAACCAATTTAAAAAAAAAACTGCGTACGCGTACACATTTTTGTTTTTTCTTTACACACGACGTCTTCTTTGGTTATTTCATGCGACATGCGACTTCCTTACAATTTAAATACATTATACCTATTTCTGGACCTATTAAGAAGAAGAAAAAATGGATTATACACGCTGCGTGCATAGGTGGAATTAAAAAAAAAACAGCTCGAGCAGTGCACTTTTCCCCGTCGCTGTTACATAATCAATGCGTAATGGGTTTCGTTTTATTTGGTGCGTGCTGCGAAAAATCCAATTTAATATATATATATATAAAAAATTATACAAAACTGCAGGTTTCATACGCAGTCACGTGGTGTAATTTTTTTTTGTTGTAATCCACTCTTTTCAGCGTTGGCTCGAGTCTGGAATTATTTAATTGCCCTTAGCGGCAGTAGACGGAATTATCCTTGTCTGTCTGCTTCACACAAAGGAGAGAGAGATTTGAATGTTTGTCGTTATATTTTATGAGGGGTTGGTGTGTGTTTGAGTGTAAGAGACAGAGAGAGAGAGAATCAGAGGAAACGTTGGTTTGGGAAGGACGACTAATTGAAACTGCGGTAGTAAAAATGGAATGAATAGGAGATGGAGATGAGAAAGAAGGCTTCTTCTGTGGGATTTTCGGGACGATTAAAATGAATTTATTATTATCTGCGCTCTCTGTCCGAAAGAAAGGAGACAGTTGAATGATGAAAAAAAAGTTAAATGTATATTGAAATAGATTTGTCCTATGTGTAAAACACACGCGTGTTTTGTATTTTCTATTTCTCTAATGCATTAGTTTCGCATGAGCTAACGTTCAGTGTTTAATTAAATTTAATTAACATGCGTTTTAATGAAGACACATTGTATTAAATTCTGGTATTTCCGCCGTGCATATGCAACAAGCTTTATTTGTAATTAATTAATCTTTATTGTAATTAATTTTTAATTAGTAAATATGGAACAATCATTATTTATTGATTATATTTGTTAATTAAGATGATTTCTACATTATTAATTTATGTTTACGAAATTCTAACGAAATTGATAATAATTAAAAATATTTCTACTTTTTTTTTTAGTTTTAATTATTTAAACTAATTAGAAATATTTGATTTACTTCTACATTTATTAATTTAAGTTGATGTAAATTATTTTCATGTATTGATTTAAACTATTTGAACTAATCAGATTTTTTTTTATAAAAATTAAATTAATGAACAAAAGTTAACTTTTATTTTCTCATTTTCTTATATTTATGTTTTCTTTATTTCACTTAATTACAAATCAATTTCTAATGTTGATCTATTACATTTTAAAAAGTTTAATGCTTAAATAAATTAATTACCAGAAAGTTTAAAATGATTAAAAATAAAATTAACAAAACTTTGAGAAGTTTTTTGTTTTAATTTCAAACTTTAGAAGTTGTCAAAGATGTTTCTGTATTTGTTTTGTATTTAAACAAATAATAATGTAAACTATTCGAGTTCCGTTTAATTATCTAAAGTCTGTCTCATAGAGTTAATTATATTACGTGGGTGGAAAAAGCCCGAATCAAAAGCGCTCCGTTCTGCTCAGCCGCAAATTCATTACGCAAGGATTTCACTTTCTACGGAAGGATTCCTTGCGGCTGCTGCGAGAGAGTTTTGCGGCGAAACTACAACCTCTGCAAAGAGCAGACCTTCTTCTCTTTCCCTCTCATCCTGAATCCTGCAAATTGGAGTAAGAGAGAGAGGGAGAGAGAGTCAAAGTTAATCTCGTTCGAGTGTGCTTTTGTTTTTTCCCCCTTGCCGTAATATAGTTTTATTAAAGGAAGTCGTAACGAGATTCAGGACGATATGAAGCGACGCCATAACACTACAGCTTTGCATATAATAATAATAATAGTTTTTGATCAAATTCATACGAAAAATTGATTTCGTCCTTTTTTTTATTCTTGACTTTGTTTGTCAATTTAATTATTCTGTGGTCAAAGTACGGTTCAAATTCATACCTAAAATTGATTTCGTCCTATTTTCTATTCTTGACTTTCTCAACATAATTATCCTGAGATCAAAGTATTGTTTAAATTCATGCATAAAATTGAATTCGTCCTTTTTTCTATTATTGACTTTGTTTGTTAATTTAATTATCCTGAGGTCAAAGTACTGATCAAATTTATACCTAAAATTGATTTCGTCCTTTTTTCTATTCTTGCCTTTGTTTGCCAACTTAATTATCCTGAGGTCAAAGTCAAATTCATAACTAAAATTGACTTCGTTCTTTTTTCTATTCTTGCCTTTGTTTGCCTTTATCCTGAGGTCAAAGTACGGTTTAAATCCTTGCATAAAATTGATTTCGTCCTTTTTTCTATTCTTGACTTTGTCAACTTAATTATCCTGAGGTACTGTTCAAATTCATAACTAAAATTGATTTCATCCTTTTTTCTATTCTTGACTTTGACAACTTAATTATCCTGAGGTCAAAGTACTGTTTAAATTCATGCATAAAATTGACTTCGTCTTTTTTTCTATTCTTGCCTTTGTTTTCCAACTTAATTATTCTGAGGTCAAAGAACTGTTTAAATTCATACCTAAAATTGATTTCGTCCTTTTTTCTATTCTTGACTTTGTCAACTTAATTATCCTGTGGTAAAAGTACTGTTCAAATTCATACCTAAAATTGATTTCGTCCTTTTTTCTATACTTGACTTTCTTTGTCAACTTAATTATCCTGAGGTCGAAGAACTTATTAAATTCGTACCTTAAATTGATTTCGTCCTTTTTTCTATTCTTGACTTTGTTTGTCAACTTAATTATCTTGAGGTCAAAGTACGGTTCAAATTCATACCTAAAATTGATTTCATCCTTTTTTTTTTATTCTTGACTTTGACAACTTAATTATCCTGAGGTCAAAGTACTGTTTAAATTCATGCATAAAATTGATTTTGTCTTTTTTTATTCTTAACTTTGTCACCTAAATTATCCTGAGAACAAGGTATAGTTTATATTAGTACTTAAAATTGATTTCGTCCTTTTCTTCTATTCTTGATTTTGTCAACTTAATTATCCTGAGGTCAAAGAACTTATTAAATTCGTACCTCAAATTGATTTTGTCCCTTCTTTTTATTCTTGACTTTGTCAACTTAATTATCCTGAGGTCAGGGTACGGTTCAAATGGCGTCGTAAAAATAAGGATGGACGAAAGAGTAGAGAAGTTTAGTGACCGACTACGTTATTGCAAAAAGGACGATCCATGCACGAACGAAGGATTACGAAACGTATCATGTTTATTTGTTGTGTGTCCTTTTTAGCTTGGAGCACGTAAAAAAGGATAGGACAGAAAGAGAGGAGGGAAAAAAAAGGCGGCCGAATAAAACGGTCGGCATGTAATGAACTTAATTAGCTCAGGGCAATTAAGCAGATTAGTTTTAGACAGCGACAATCATTTGTAGTCCCCGGTCTTTAGTTGAAATAATACAACGAAACAATAGGATTTAGATTGAGATTTAAATACAAAGTTGTGATTATCTAAGCGAGTGATTAATATATTTTAGTGCAAGAAAAAGCAATTAAACATTAGCACTTCCTCAATTTTATTTTTATTTGTTAGTTTAATCAATACTTTAGTTTGTAATTACGGAAAGATTATTTATTATAATTGAGATTTGAATTCATATTTGCAAATTTAATTAATCCATTTTTACAAATTCATTCAGAAGATTATCTTGATTATAAAAAAAAGTTATCGGGATTAATGAAATTGTACAGTATATTACTAATTTTCATTTTTTTGTTAATTATATTTTTTGCAATTCATAGTACATTGATCAACATTTTCATTAAATATCAAAGAAAATTAATAGCTTTGTTTAAACCAATTAAGTTTTCTAATTAGTAATTTGGAAAAATAAAATAAGTCCAAAATCTAAATTCTTTATCAGTTTATAAAAGTTAACAGTAAATTAATTGAGTTATCAAATGATGATGAAATATGATGAGATTTATTTATATAAGATTTTTCCATAATAACAGTTATTTTTTTAAAAAACTTAGAAAGTAGTCCAAACAATTATTTTATCTACTTCAAAAATATGTTTGGAAAGTTAAAATTTGGTAACTTTTACTAATTTCCAATAATAAATATATTGTTAACTTTTCCAAAATACACACATTGTCTCAATTACTTTATTTATTTTTAATATTTTTCAATCAACTTTTTCTTAAATTTGAAATTTAGTAACTTTTCTTGAATTATTATTTTTTTATTAAATATTTGTAAAATGAGCAAACATTGAGTGGGATAATTATGAAAATTGTTATTTTTTATAATAAATACAACATTTTCTTATATTCTTTATCTAATTCAAAAATATGTTGAGAACGCTCTAAAAACTTTCCATAATTATACAAATTGATGAATTATCATTTTATTGTAATTCGTTATAAAGGATATGATTAAGGTTAGCAGTATTTTGCAATTCGGAATTTATAGATCAACATTTTCATTAAATATCAAAGAAAATCAATAGATTTGATTAAAACAATTAACTTTTCTAATTAGTAATTTGGAAAAATAAAATAAAATTTGTCAATCAAATAAGTCCAATATCTAAATTCTTTATCAATTTATAAAAGTTAACAGTAAATTAATTGAGTCATCAAATGATGATGAAATATGATGAGATTTTTCCATAATAACAGTTATTTTTGAAGATACTTAGAAAGTAGTCCAAAATTTGTTAACTTTTACTAATTTCAAATAATAAATACATTTTCAACTTTTCCAAAATACACACATTTTTTCAATTACTTTATTTATTATTAATATTTTTCATTCAACTTTTTCTTTCTAAATTATATTTATAAGTAATGATTATAATATTAGTAGACAATGTTTAAAAAGTTGAAATTTGGTAACTTTTCTTGAATCATTTTTTTTATTAAATATTTGTAAAATGAGCAAACAATAATTCAGATAATTATGAAAATTGTTATTTTCAATAATAAATACAACATTCCCTTATATATTCTTTATCTAATTCAAAAATATGTTTAGAAGACTCTAAAAACTTTGTATAATTATACAAATTGATGAATTATCATTTTATTATTATTCATTATAAAAGATATAATTAAGGTTAGAAGTAGTTTGCAATTCGGAATGCATAGATCAACATTTTCATTAAATATCAAAGGAAATCAATAGTTTTGATTAAAACAATTAACTTTTCTAATTAGTAATTTGGAAAAATAAAATAAAATTTGTCAATCGAATAAGTCCAATAAATTCTTTATCAGTTTATAAAAGTTAACATTAAATTAATTGAGTCATCAAATGATGATGAAACGTGATGAGATTTATATAATATTTTTCCATAATAACAGTTATTGTCGAAGGAACTTAGAAAGTAGTCTAAAACATTATTTTATCTACTTCAAAAATATGTTAAAATTTGGTAACTTTTACTAATTTCCAATAATAAATACATTTTCAACTTTTTCAAAATAGACACATTTTTTCAAGTACATTGTATTATTATTAAAAAAAAATCAAACAACTTTATCTTCCTAAATTATATTTAAAAAATTTAGTAACTTTTTTAAATATTTGTAAAATGAGCAAACATTGAGTGGGATAATTATGAAAATTGTTATTTTCAATAATAAATACAACTTTTCCTTATATTCTTTATCTAATTCAAAAATAAGTTTTGAACACTTTGCATAATTATACAAATTGATGAATTATCATTTTATTGTTATTCATTATAAAGGATATGATTAAGGTTAAAAGTATGTTGCAATTGGGTGTGCATAGATCAACATTTCCAGCATGCACAGTACAAATATGCAGACTAATACATATACAGAACCAACACAGGTCGTCGGATATTATCGATTTTGTGTGAAAATAGTTTGATATTTGTGTTGCCGACGATGATTACACGAAGCAAACGAATTATTTGCATTCGACGTTGCGTGTGTGTCTATGTACGTATTTGTATGTGCGCCAATGATATACAGGTGCAATTTCAATTTCACGGATCAAATTTTTCTGGAATTAGCTTAGTTTTTTTAATTTTTTTTGTTTACTCATCATATTTTTTTTTAATTTCGAACATTCAAACACATTTTGGAAATATGTATTTCGGAGATGCGAAAAGCTGGAATTGGTAATTGGCAGATCAGATTACTGTCGGTATTCCCAAATATAAATGATGATGATAATAATAATGATCGTGGAGTGGCGCATCAAGTCCTGTGTGTTCGGGTTCGGATTAAAGTCGTAATTAGTTCGTTCGAATTAGCTGCAGACGACTGCTTTTCATATTGGGTTTGGATTAAGGACATTCAATTAGAGCGACGCGTCCGGCCATTTCACGTCAAGGATCGAGGATTTTTATTAAAACCCTTAAAAAATTTATTAAAATTTACAGAATTAATATATCCTATCCCAATTTTCGAGTTACTTACACTGTTTCATTAATCACCTTTTTTCAGTAACGTTATTTGCATTTTGTTTAGACAATAAGACGCAACTTAATTATGTATAAAACTCTAATTAGAATAGAATAAATTTGTCCATCTTTTCAAAACATAATTAACTTAAATTTAGAACCTTAGAATTAATAAATTTTATAAACATAATATAAATTTTTCATAATTTTTATCAAAATTTTGTCTTATTTTCAGTAATTTTATCACAATTTCTTTCACATTTTTCAAAAAATGCATCTAAAATGAAACATCAAAAAAAAAATTAAAGTAAATAAAATAAATTACGTTCATATTCTCTCATTGAGTTAATTTTCTGTTCATTAAAGTTAAGTGTTAATTAACATGAATAAGTTATCAAATTCACTTTGCCTCTAAATATGAAGTGTTTACTCGCGCAGCTATTATTATGTGCTCGAAAAGAGGGAGTAAATTTTGTGCGGCTCGTTTTTTCTCTCTTTCAGTTTGCTTTTCTCTGTCTCTGTCTGCGTCGTTTTGTTTTTGTTTTTAAAAAGCTGGCCTCGGGGCATTAATCAAACTTAGTGTTTACCAAAGCTTAATGTCAGCGCCGCTACGCCCCGACCGTAAAAAAAAACGAGAAGGGGAAAAGAGAAGGGACCTCGGCATTAAAACGTTAAATCCTTATTTGTGCATTCAAGTTTTCATAATTCATAGAGAAACAACAATCTTTGCAAATGGACCAGACAGGCAGAGAGGATTCCACAGTCTGAATATTTCAATAGACTTTTCATATTTCCAGTAAATTATTTAAAATCATTTTTGTATTAAATATACATATTTTTAATCTCTTTTAATTCTTATAATTACAGAAATAACGTGTAAAAAGATATTTAGAACATGAAGCAAAATATTGGGCGGATATATCCGCCGCTCGTTAAAAGACTGTACTCCTAGAACTACTTTTTTGGAATGTTGTTTATATATTTCCATTAAATTATTTTAAACATTTGTTTTTGTTTGTTTTTCATTAAATATACATATTTGTTAATCACTTTTAATTATTATAATAAATTATAACAGAACTAAGGTCGAAGCTTCGTCTAAAAAAAATAAGACTACTAGAGACTTAGAACTAACATGCGCCACCGCATTGGTCTTGTTTCATGTAATTTTGTATAAGAGAAATCTGGTGTGCAAAAGATAGGGCGGATATATCCGCCGCTCGTTAAAAGACTTTACTCCTAAAACTACGTTTTGGGAATTCTTTTTATATATTTCCATTATATTATTTTTAAGAATTTGCTTTTGTTTGTTTTTCATTAAATATACATATTTGTTAATCACTTTTAATTATTATAATAAATTATAAGAGAACTAAGTTCCGTCTAAAAAAATAAGACTAGTAGCGCCACGCTTAGAACTAACATTATATGACTGCGCCACCGCATTGGTCTTCTATATAATTTTGTATAAGAGAAATCTCGTGTGCAAAAGATTGGGCGGATATATCCGCCGCTCGTTGAAAGACTGTACTTCTAGAACTACGTTTTGGGAATGCTTTTTAGATATTTCTACTAAATGATTTTTAACAATTTTTTTTTTGTTTTTCATTAAATATACATATTTGTTAATCACTTTGAATTATTATAATAAATTATAACAGAACTAAGGTCGAAACTTCGTCTAAAAAAAAATAAGACTACTAGAGCCTCGCTTAGAACTAACATTCTATGACTGCGCCACTGCATTGGTCTTGCATGTAATTTTGTATAAGAGAAATCTGGTGTGCAAAAGATAGGGCGGATATATCCGCCGCTCGTTAAAAGACTGTACTCCCAGAACTACGTTTTAGGAATATTGTTTATATATTTCCACTAAATTATATTAAACATTTTTTTTGTTAAATATACATATTTGGTAATCACTTTTAATTATTATAATAAATTATAACAGAACTAAGTTCCGTCTAAAATATAAGACTAGTAGCGCCACGCTTAGAACTAACATTATATAACTGCGCCATCGCATTGGTCTTGTTTCATGTAATTTTGTATAAGAGAAATCTGGTGTGCAAAAGATATGGCGGATATATCCGCCGCTCGTTAAAATAAAACTGTACTCCTAGAACTACGTTTCAGGGATGCTGACCACCTGTTTTGTTCGCGAGAACCGACGCGTGTTTGTTTAGGTTAATACCGAACGCTGAGTTATGCAGGTTTCATAAAGTCCAGTTGAATTTCCAGTGCTTTTGAAACCCGATTTATATTATTTCCCGTGTCCATGTGGAGGGGGTCGGTCGGAACCAGCAATCCGTGGTGAAACTGGAGTAATCCAAGGGCCGTTAGTACATACATACATACAACATGCAAGCTGAAAGCTCCAATAATTACACACTTTTAATTACAGCCGGGGCCCTCACGTACACACGCGAATTTCATAATTCCGATACACCCAGAATTCCATTGAAAATTAATTAAAACCGTTCAACGTTGAAACGGCGTCCCTCTATACATGTTTTTTTTTGTTCGACTGTTTTCATCCTTTCTCCTGTATTTTCCGCGCAAGGAAAATGCACCTTCACCAATTTATGATTGTTTTCCACTCAACCGAAATTTCATACATTTTTTTATATATATATATATATTCTACAATCGCCCCAAAAAAAAATTAAATTGCGGGGTGACCGACATCCGAACGGATTTTCCTTTTTTTTTTTGTTGTTTTGGTCGGATTGGCAGCGCGATTTATTTTATTTTCCGATTATTCGATTATCAAATTTCGCAGATATTCGAATGCCATTCATTCATTGCCGCCGCCGCCGCCCCCGCATTTCGGTTTTGCGATTTTTGTTTTTTACGCTTTTCGTGTGTTGTTGTTATTTGGTTTTGGTTCGCGTTTCAATTGTAACACGTATAGATATGCATCGATGATACCAGCAATTGATTTCCAATGCCTGAAACGTGATGATTGAATTATTTCATCCATTCAATATTTACAATCCAATTGTGCATTGTAATTCAGTTATTTATTCATATTTTTTATGTGTGTTCATATCAACATCTGGTCTGCATTAAATTACATTAGTGTTCATGGATTATGCTCGTGTTTCATTTATGACTGATATAGTTCTCAAAATAGAAACTTATAGATATATGTTTAAATCAAATTGATCACATTTATAGTAAACATTCACAATATATTATATGAATGCTACAATCATGAAGATTTTGTACATTACTTTAGTTTTTACTGAAAACGTTAACTAATTTTTATTAAGTAACAATAGTACCAAAATATTCTGTTGTAATCATAAATAAAATAAAGTTATTAGAAAATTTAAATCACATTTGTCAACTTATTACAGATATATTGTAAATGTCTCATCAAAAGACATGAAATGATTGAAACTTATATAGCTTTGTCTTTAATTTGCAAATTGGATTACTAAATTCGTGTACCTATTTGTTATGTAATTATATAAAACGCGAGGACTTGAAAAAAATTACCAAAAAGTTGTCGTTTCTCAAACATTCTTTAATATTATATAACTATAATTCTATCATAATATGCACAAAACAATCCGCTTCAGCTGTAATCAAAAAGTTTTTACAATTTTGGAGTATTTCTGTAAAATTAACGTTTACAAAAAGTATTGTAATATGTTATACTAGTATATTGTATTGAAGCAAGTACATATTCCAAAGATTTAAAAATTGTCGTTTCTTAATCAGTAATTCATATAACTATAATTATAAAAAAAGATAATCATAGAGAAAATAAAGTTATTCTGTAAAATTTAAAAAAATATTTTTCATATTTGTCAACTTGTTACTGAAATATTATAAATGTCTCGAAATACGACATGAAATGTCTGAAAAGTATAGAGTTTTGTCTTTAATTTCCGCATTGGATGATCAAATTCGTATACGTATTTATTATCTAATTATATAGAACGTGAGAACTTGAAAAATCATTAATTAATATTATGTAACTATAGCTATATCAAAAAAATGCTCAAAGAAAAAACTTCAGATGTAAATCAAAATGTTTTGTGCTTTTCTGTAAAATTAACGTTTATAAAAAGTATTGCAATATGTTATACTAGTATATTGTATTGAATTGAAGCAAGTGCATATTCCAAAGATTTCAAAATTGTCGTTTCTTAGTCAGTAATTCATTTTATATAACTATAACTGAAATAATGTAAATGTATCGAAAAGCGACATGAAATGACTGAAAAGTATAGAGTTTTGTCTTTAATTTCCGTATTGGATGACCAAATTCGTATACGTATTTATTATGTAATTATATAAAACGTGAGAACTTGAAAAATCATTAATTAATATTATGTAACTATACTTATATCAAAAAGAAATGCTCAAAGAAAAAGCTTCAGATGTAAATAAAAAAGTTTCGAGTTTTTCTGTAAAATTAACGTTTACAATATGTTATACTAGTATATTGTATGGAATTGAAGCAAGTACATATTCGAAAGATTTTCACCTTGGTTTTGGCGGTTGCCCTTTGTAGCATATTAGGGTGAATCGATTTTCAAATTTCACGGCGGCTTGAGCTGTTTAATCAGCACATGAGGGGGTGCAGAGTGAGGTGATGCTGCACAATTTCTCAGCCGACGTGTACACACCGCCGCCCCCTCACCACCCTTCGTGTTGTGCAGAAAAGTTTTTTTTTGTTTGGAAGGGGCCGATGAAAAATGGCCGGGCGATTTGCAATTCCGCGCACGAACAACGAAATAATTATCACTGGGGAGGAGGAGGCGAGAATCCCTGATAGATCAGGGGGTGGAGAACCCATTTACACCCTCGCCCTTCATCCTAACCATTCCTTCAGAAGGGGAGATGGTTTCTCGCACTATTATAAATAATAATAAGAGCAATACATGCTCGATTTCTTTGTAATTCCATTATCACTTTATTGGGTGTGAAAATGGATTTTTTTCTTTTGGATGTGGGTTGGATGAGCTCTGCTGTGCTCTTCCGGTTAATTTGGAGAGGGCTGCTGCATCGATTCGTTGACTTTGAAAGCCACGGCGCGGCCGCTTCAAAACCTTGGTTTAAAGGCTCCGTTTTGTTTGACTTTGCGCCGCCTCCGGGCTAAAAAAAAAATAAACACGGAAATAAAACTCACCCCGTGGCAGTTTTATTTTGTTTGTCTTGTTTTTTTTTTGCAACGTTACTTTTCCTCTCGTTCTTTCTAAAAAATCTCGCACCAAATCTATTTTCTCGAAACACTTTAAACGTGTCACCACGTCTTCAGATACGCAATTTGTGCTTCCTTTCAACATCCTTAATTTCGTTATTCTCAATTGGTCTGATTGGTCTATATTTAAATTCACTATATTTTAACACATAAATACTGAAAGTCTCTCATTTTTATACAGTTTCAATACATAAAAATATCAAAATTATGATACATAACAATATAACTCATAGTATTTGAAAAAATATTGCTAATTTTTGAAAGTTTATTACTAGAAAACAAAAAACCACACAAACTTGGTTTTAGGCTCATTGGAAAGCTCACAATGTTTTCTTTGATACAAATTTATAATGAAATCATTAGCTTTTGTGATTATTTAGTAATTAAATAAAATGCAAGGAGGTAAAATGAAATAGAAAAATTGCAATATATTGGACATTAACTAATAGATGTGCATTTGTAATTTTACCATGAAATAAATATAAAAAAAAATATATACAAGTAAAATTTAATAAATCAATCTTATTAATTGGTACAAAATTTAATAAAAAATCTTGATTTTTTTTAAGTAATTGAAAAAATATTGCTAATTTTTGGAAGTTTATTACTAGAAAACAAAAAACCGCAGAAACTTGGTTTTAGGCTCATTGGTAAGCTCATAATGTTTTCTTTGATATAAATTTATAATGAAATCATTATCTTTTGTGATTATTCAGTAATTAAATAAAAAGCGAAGAGGTAAAAAAAATATAGAAAAATTGCTGTATATTGGACATTAAGTAATAGACGTGCAATTCGCATTTGTAATTTTGTCATGAAATAAATATAAAAAAAATATATACAAGTAAAATTTAATAAATGAATCTTAATAATTAGTACAACATTTAACAAAAAAATCTTGATTTTTTTTTAAGTAATTGAAAAAATATTGCTATTTTTTGGAAGTTTATTACTAGGAAACAAGAAATCGCAAAAACTTGGTTTTAGGCTCATTTGAAAGCTCATAATGTTTTCTTTGATACAAATTTATAACGAAATCATTAGCTTTTGTGATTATTCAGTAATTAAATAAAAAGCGAAGAGGTAAAATAAAATAGAAAAATTGGCGTATCTTGGATATTAACTAATAGATGTGCAATACGCATTTGCAATTTTGTCATGAAATAAATAGAAAAAAATATATACAAGAAAAATTTAATAAATCAACCTTATTAAAATTAGTACAACATTTAAAAAAAATCGTGATTTTTTAAGTAATTGAAAAAAATATTGCTAATTTTTTAAAGTTTATTACTAGAAAACAAGAAACTGTACAAACCTGGTTTTAGGCTCATTGGAAAGCTCACAATGTTTTCTTTGATATAAATTTATAATGAAATCATTAGCTTTTGTGATTATTCAGTAATTAAATAAAAAACGAAGAGGTAAAATAAAATGGAAAAATTGCAGTATCTTGGACATTAACTAATAGATGTGCAATACACATTTGTAATTTTATCATGAAATAAATTTAAAAAATATATATACAAGTAAAATTTAATAAATCTTATTAGTACAAAATATTTTTGAGAAATTAAATAATTGATACAACTAAAATTTGATAATTTATTAAAAGGAATCAGGAAATTTCACTAACTTGACAGTAAGATCATTGGAAAGCTCTCATTTTATCTTTAATAACTAATATAGTTATCCAGTATTTAAACAAACTGTAAAGAAATGAAGTAAGTACAAAGTTCGACAATAATTTTGCGTCTTTGTAATTTTTAAGTGTAACTTGTTATGTTCTACACTAAATAATAAACCTATATATATAATGATATATTTTTGAAATAGTTTTACCTGATGTTTGGAAAGTCATAAACTAAATCAAAGTGAAATTTACTGGGTGTCCTGCTTTAGAGTAGCAATAAAAGTTATGAAAATAGAGAGTCGTTTCTTCACTACAATATTACCTAGTTATTATGTTATGTTAAGACGTGTGAGTGGCGATAATTTGCTAAGACATACAACTCGCAGAATAAAGTCCATCAATTTGGACGTGTAACGTCGAAAAGCGGGGCCGGATTTATAGTCGAATTAAAGCCGTCGAAAAGTGTACCGAAAATATGTTTACATTTCTTTTGTGTATAAATATATCGCATGTATACAAATAGACGCGCCTCATCCACCTACCTTCTCCTCCTCCACCTCCATCAACTCATTCCTATTCCTCCACGTTCTGGCCGACGTCCAGAAAACCGGAAATTAAACCGACGACTTACACGATTATAAACAATATTAACGAATTACAAACATCAATGCGAAGCATTAGGGTTGTTAACGACTCAATTTCGAGGAACATCACTTAGGACATTACACTTTTGTTGTCTTCTGTACAGGTGTTCTCTGAAATTACAATATTAAGTATAATTTGTATTGTCAGTAAAATTTGTAATATAATATTAAATTTTATTATACTAATTTATCATTATATAAATTTAAATTTAGTTCAGGATCAAATATTAAGATTATTCGAGATTTTATGGATTTGGCAATACGAAAAAAGTTGATTTTGTTTTTGAATGCAAAAAAAATAATTCAGGACGTGCAAATTAAGGTATAAACATTCTCCCTTGAGATTTTGCATAATTCCACGCACTTTGCTCTATTTTTCGCGAGTTTGTAAGTAAATAAAAGTGTGCTCCCTTTCATCTGGTGGAAGGACACGAACATAAGATGAGCGTCGGTAGTAAGAGGAAAAGGGTCCTTGGAATAAAATAAAATCCGTCTCCCGTTTATTATTCATACAAAAGTAATGCGCCTGAGGCGGTATTCTTCTGCAAAACTCTTATATAATATATTTTTTTGTTCTTTGCGTACGTCGAAAGGAAGGTGAGGCTCTTAATAAAATCGTTATAAATGCGGTCGCATCACATCATCATTTTTTTTCATTATTACTTTATCTATATATATTTTATTAAGGGCGCGTGCGGAAATTATTCTCGTTCTTGAAAAGAATGAGCGAAGAAGGCGTAAATTTAAATAATTGAAAGTGTATATTGAATAATGGAAATCCGAGTGTGATATCCTCTTGGGGATTTACCGAGGACGGGGATTCTCGACTGCAAATAAATATACTGTTTTTTTTTTCTATTTTGGGGTGGTTGGAAAAAGCAATAACTGGTGGATGTTTTACTGTGAGAATGTGTTTTAACTAATCTAATCATTGGGAGCGGCAAAGCGGGGCCAACTTTTTTAATTCGGAATACCGTAGAAAGTTTAACAGGTAACAAAAGATTAGCCATCCCCCTTGGCGCCCGAGTTTTATGAACTCCGACGGTTAATTAGATGGGATTTATTTTCTTGCTCAGTTGGAGTTTTCCGATTTTCTTCTTTTTTGCTACTAGTTTCGGTCTTCGCTTCGGTATTAGATAGACCCTAAGTTGTATTGATGGGGTGTAAATGTTATATAACAGTTATTCAGACTATCAAAAGAAAATAGGTTATTTCTTTCTTAAATGTTGATAGTTTTTTCCATCATCAATTTGGATCATACGCATTTCATTGCAAGAATAGTCAATTTTTTTTAATGGTAAAAATATTAAAAATGTTAAATTTGGAGCGTTTTTCATCTTCAATTTAATTTATAAAAATATTTCAAACAAAATGCATTTTACATAATAGTTATTCAGTAGTTTACATCTAAAATTATGGAATTTCTGTACGAATTGTTCAATTTTGCACATGTAAAAGTATTTCAAAATAAAAATTAATCAAAACTTTAATTTCAACTTAACTTTAAATTCAAATTAAATAAATGAAATTTCATTACAACATCAAGGCAAATGCATTAAATAGTGTAAATAATGGTGCATAAAGATTATAAAATAGTTATTGTTTGCTTTATATATAAAATTATTGAATTTTCTACATGTAAAAGTATTAAAAATGAATCTAAAATTTTAAATTCATATTAAATAAAAGAAATTTCATCAACAAATACATTTAACCATTCACTAATTACATCAATTTAATGAAACAAAACTATCTTTAAATAAATACTTTATGATTTGTGATTCATCATAAATTTAAATATCTAAAATGTGGTATTTTTTTAAATAGTTTTATATAATTATAAATATTGTATTGAAATGTTGCATTTTCAGTTGATAATTTCATTTCTAATTATGTTTCATAATCATCTATAATACTAATTAAGAACAAACTGAAATATTTTGAAATTGGTATAGTAGGCAACCAAACTAACAACAAAGTTTTCAGTAAAACTAAAGTTTACTTTAACCTAAAATAAAGGAAGTATTCATTGCCACAGCCAAGTACTGAAAAGTTGTAATTGATTCAAACCAAGCTCAAAGGTATTTTGAAGTTACGTAATTTCTTCTAATTGTTAAAAATAAAGAGATTTAACTGTGTCAGTATGAGGTAATATAAAATTTTAATAACTATTTTTTTTTGTAAGATTTTCAGTGAAAATTCATTAATTATTGGTTTTAATAAACATTTCTCGAAATAATGGAAGTATTTTTGATAACTTTTAATTAGTAATTAGTATTTGATTAAAAACAAGTAGTTTTTCAGTATATAATTACTTTGTATATAAATTATACTTTGCGTAAATGTGGATAGGTCTTTTGGTGATGTGTGAAGACAACTGTAACTTATTTAGGTGAGCAATTAAAAGAGCTGTAAATCATTGTTTTCAACTAGATACGCCTTTTACTCTCTCATCCGAGCATCATAATATGCAAGGTGAAAGTTGAACATGTGCCATACCGTATTATTTCCCTTGCATAATAATTTCGGGGATGAATGTGTAAGGAGATATATGTGTTTGTGTGGGAGCGCGTGTGCGCTTCTGTTGTTTTCTTGGAACCATCTGAGCGTAATGCTGTGCTGAAGAACAGACATTTGATTTATGCCGCGGGGAATTTAATTAAGTTTAAGTTTAGGCCCGAGTCGTAATTTTCCTTTGGAAATGTTTATGCCAATAAAGACGGTTATGCGTTACAATTCGAGAATGCGACGAGCATTAACTTAATACCTCTACGGGTAAGTACACACGCTTCCCTGCAAGAGACATAATACAATTTTACTGTCAGATTTTCGCAATTATAGTGGCGGGAATTGTCTGTCCCGTTTTTGGAGCGAACTGTATGACAATTACCATACACGGCTTACTACAATTTACAGAGCAATTCCGAAGACTATTCATTGATCCACTTGTTACCGTTTCAAGAAGCTTCCTTGATGAATCTTTGATAGTTTTAATACAAAATCCATTACTATACTGTATATAATTTCAATACAAAATGAAATATTCTAATTACATAATGTTACGTGATAGTTTTTAGTTGTACTGTACAAGATCTATTCTATATGTAGTTGTATAATTTCAATACCAAATGAAATTTTCTAATTTCATAATGTTAGAATAAAAAACAAAATGATTACTTGATACTTTCAATTGTATTTTTCAAAATCTATATGTACTATATGTACTTGTACAATTTCAATACCAAATGAAATATTCTAATTACATAATGTTAGATTGAAAAATAATATGATTACTTGATAATTTTAGTTGTACTGTACAGAATCTGTAAAATGTTAAAATATTATTAAAAAAAAGTTAATATTTGACGTAACTAATTTTATAGTTTTTAATTGATTATATGAATTATAGATGGCGTCACTTTGACAGCTATATTTTATAATAAACATACCACTACGGTCAATTTCAAACTTTTGTACAATTTTCGGATATTAGTGTATTATTAATTCAAATTATATAAAAAAATAATTTGAATCACCATTTTATGGAAGATGTTGATTTACTAATTCATTATGTAAGTTGAATTTAAACAAAAACATTAACTTTTTAAGGACCGGTCATTCTGACCAGTCACGGTGTGAATAGTTATATTTTTATTTAAAAAAAACTATACTTAATAACTAGAATTCGTGGAATATAATCTATACTATATCTCCACTTCTTCGTCAGCATACAGGAACTGTATCACTCTGCGATGCTGATTGTCTTTACCTCCTGTCTGACACTCCCCTTAGATCATGTTAATGCTGGCCTTCACTGCCACTATCCTCGTAGGCCCTCTTCAGCTTCCACCAAATGAAATATTCTAATTACATAATGTCCCAATTTTGCCTCCACCTTATGCTTTCTTTCAACCCAATCGCAGCAACTAAAAAGCGTGTGCTCAGGACTCACAGTACCAGCATCTTTCGTCTTCCTTCTTTGACTGTACAAGATTTATACTATATATACTTGTATAATTTCAATACCAAATGGAATATTCTAAAGATTGAAAAAATGAAATGATTACTATAAATTAAATACGTCTGCATATGAAGATAGGTGTTGTTTTTAACGGTATGTTGAAAACGATAAATTTAGTGTGTAGTAGTTAGGAACAGGAAAGCATTAATATGATGAACGCGTGTGAAACATACACGAACTTTTTTGCAACATATTTCTTCGTGATTTGTGATTCATCATGCCAACTGAATATAATGGCCCGGAGATATCATCCATCCGAGTGAAGCCACTTGACGTCATAAATTTCATTTAGCAGTCGCGTTGGATGATGATGATGATGATTTTGATAACAATAATTGTGGAGTTCGCGATTGATGGGATAAAAGTACTAAACTTGTTCTCTGTCACTACATCCACTGCCGCAACTCAATACAAATATTGCAGGAATGAAACGAAAATATAAAATCATCATCACCAAAGTCCGTTAATCCAGCTGTATGGAAAAATGTGTGGTTGAAAAAATGTAATCCAATTTGGACACCGCGGTGAGCCATAAAAATTGTCATTGTACATGGATTAGTCAATATCATATTCAATACTTTATTAAACTTACAGTTAAAGGAATAGTTAATAATAAAGTAAACTAAATAATTGTAGTTTCCTATTTGATTTTGTTTAAAGTAGATGGCGCCACTATTTTTTTAAGAAGTTGTCAAAAATTAATATTAAAACTATTCGCATTTTTAGTCAATTTTAACTTAATTGTAATAATTGAAAATTTCGACTTTTATTGCTGTAATTTGTGAAAGTAATTTTTTTGAAATTGTGTTATTAATAAATATTTACACAAAATATTACTAAAAAAATTTAATATTTGACGTAATTAATTTTATAGTTTTTAATTGATTATATGAATTATAGATGGCGTCACTTAAGTCACTTTGACAGCTATATTTTATAATTTCAAACTTTTGTACAGTTTTCGGATATTTGTGTATTATTAATTGAAATTATATAAAAAAAATAATTTGAATCATTATTTTATGGAAGATGTTGATTTACTAATTCATTATGTAAGTTGAATTTAAACAAAAACATTAACTTTTTAAGGATTGGTCATTCTGACCTGGCACGGTGTGAATAGTTATATTTTTATTTAAAAAAAAAACTATACTTAATAACTAGAATTCATGGAATATAATTCCATTATTATATTTAGAAGTTAATACATTTGTATCTATTTCTATTATTTTTTCTTCTGATTAATTGATGTACAATAAATAAAATTGTTTTTGTGTTATATAAAAAGGAATGCATTATCTCGGTGATTTTCGGTAAATATCATCATAAAGTAAGTCGAGAATTTCAAGAGTTCCATTAAATAAATTCGAATCTGGCCTCCCATTAAATAAATTCTTGAGAAAATAGGATGACAATATTCGCCGTCGCCGCTGTCGCCTTGAGAGAGAGAATAAAAAAAAAGTGTTGCTCCATTCTGAAATGCCGGCAAGTCTTCGGGTATTTAATTTTAGCCGCACCTCTGCTCTGTGTTGTTAACAAAATAAAATAATGCACGCTATTTGTTCTGGCAGATCGCATAGGCGGTCATGCCAAAAGCAAACTTGATAAATAAATTGAATCTTCTTCTTCTTAATTGAATAAATTTTCATTAAGTGTTCATAATTAATATATAATGTTTAAAAACATAAATAGAAAAATTGGGAAATAGATTTTTGTCTACTTCTTTTGAAATTAGTTAAAACAGAAGGAATTTTCTTAACTGATTAAGTTTTTCTAAATAATTGAAATATTTAATTTTTTTTTTTAAAGAATTTTATAAATGAATTTAATCCTTTTCCTAAATTAGTTGAAATATTTAATATTCTTTAATGAATTGAAAACTTTTATATTATTATTTTTAATTTTCTGATTTAATTTTTAAATAAATTAAAAACTTTTTACTTCTTCCTCTTGTTTCATTGCATTGAAATATTTAATATTATTTAAACAGAAAATTAATGTAGAAATTATTATTTTTCTTTATTCATTCTCTGGAATTATTAAAGCATTATTTAATTTTACGTATATTCAAAAGTAATTGAAATATTTAATATTGTTTTCAAACATAATCACAAAATTGAAAATTACTTATTTTAATAGTAAACATCCAATATAGAAAAGATATTGTACGCCCATTTCCTATGTCAAGGATAGGGCTGATATATCCGCCCCTCGTCCTTAAATACAAAAAATACATCCTCCATATTTTTTTCCCTACTTAATCAATTTAAAACAATTTCGAATTATGTTTATTGCCTTTTTTAATTTATATAATTATAATTGCTAGAATCAAACATGTTTAATTAATAATAAACTATTGTATATTGTTAATTTAATTAATCAACATACTTGAAAATCAATATTTCCTCTCAAATTAGTTAATTATAAGTAAATTTCCTCAACTATTCACAATTAATTAAAAAAAATAATTTAAAACGTGAAAGAAAAATTTATAATAGTTGAAACATTTTTCAGTAATTTTAAACGAAACTCGACGATACGTTCCCTTTTTTACTTTTTCTGTTGCTTTAAATTTTATTTCCGCCGAATTCATTATGCGTCCGCCTTCCTTTTATTTCAACTTTTTTCGTAACTCCGTTACGTTTCCGTTCTCTCCTCGTTCGTTCCCTATTTTTTTTTCTTTATTCTCTTCCTTCTTCAAAGTCCTAACGTGCTGCTGCCGGTAATTGTATTCCTGTTTCATTTCTGGAAACAATATTTATCATACAATGCACAAGGAAACCTCCTTTTCGTTTTTAATAACCTGAAGTTATTGCACATAAAAGATATTTTACTTAAATTTTATAATCTACAAATAAATATTCTTGCAGTTTAGAAACTACAAAAAAACGTAAAACATTTGATTTACTTAATAAGAATTCACTAGTATTGTAACTTGTATATTTCCATTAGATTGTTGTGAAAAATTACATCCTTTTTTGTAAATTTAGTTATGAAAGTTATAGGTTCTCTTTATTTCGTATTGAGTTTTTTTTGTAAGTGTATTTATTATTTTATATTATGTTTCGGGCTTCAAAAAGAAAATCCTTTAATAATAAAGTTATCCTGACCGGCTAAGAAGTAGCGGTAAAGGAAAAATAAGGCTACGAAAAAAATACTGTAGTTGTAGAAGAAAACTGTGGCTTATGTTTACATTTGCTCTCACATATTGGGGATTTACTCGAGGCAGATGTGTGTAGATTATTTGTAGATTAACTTGTGCGTGTCTGTCTATTTGAATTAACGAGGGATAATAACGTTATTAGCCGGCCAACTGGGTCTCCCCAATCCTCTCTCTCTCTTTCTCTCTTCTCATCCCCCCAATCCCATACGTTCTATCTCGCTCACACTCACTGCCTCTATACAGACGGATATATCTCTTCAACCACCGCACACCCATCGCTCCCGCTTTGCAGGACGAGCGCAGGATTTGAGCCGCGAATCCTTTGCGCTCGCAAATAAAATGAATAAAATAGTTTCAGATATGGCCCAGGAAATGGGTCAACCGTTGTTATTTTTCAGCGCATTTTCAGCTCTTATCGCTGAAACATCACGATTTCAAATGGGAAATATAATTACAGTCTTGAATTTCAAATCAATTTTATATAAATTGTACGTATTTGTATGCAAAGTTAATCAAAAATAATTAAATAATCGTGAAAATCTGCAGTAATCATAATTAGGGGTTAATGTGGTATAATTTAAGCGTACGTAAAAGTAATTAGTTGTGTGATAATGAGTTCTATTTTAATTGCTAATTGAATATTTAGCGAATACGCCCGGAGCATCCACCACAAATTGTTTTAATTATTTAATTAACATCGTTTAAGCAAATCTCTATACTTATTTATTAACTTTATTTTGTTAAATTTTGTGTTTATATAATGAAAGAATCAAACTTCACCTTTTTTATTATTTAGTTACATTGATATATAATTATTATAGTAAGATTTCAATATATAAATAAATATTTTATCATCTTTTTCCATGTGTAAAGGATATGGCGTATATATCCGCCACTCGTCCGCGAGTAGTTGAATATTAAAAACACGAGCATTCACCACAAATTTCTCTAATTTATGAATCTAAAACATATTGTAATCATGTTAATTGTGATTGGAAGAATGAAAGATGTTTAATTAATTATTAACAATATTGTTATCCGGTATATCCACACCATATTGTTGTGGATCATGCATGAAATTACGGATCGTGGATGGATAGAACACAATGGCGTTTAAGTTCATCGAATCGATGCCATTTCGCAAATTAAAATTGTTAAATTTTGTGTTTATATAATGACGAAGAAAGAATCAAACTTCACTTTTATTTATTATTTAGTTACATTGATACATAATTATTATAGTAAGATTTCAATATATAAATAAATATTTTCTCATCTTTTTCCATGTGTAAAGGATAGGGCGAATATATCCGTCACTCGTCCGCGAGTGGTTTATGAATTTAAAACATATTGTAATCATGTTAATTGTGATTGGAAGAACGAAACATGTTTAATTAATTATAAACAATATTTTGTATAATTATTATAGCAAAATTTCAATATATAAATAAATATATTATCATCTTTTTTCATGTGTAAAGTATAGGGCGAATATATCCGCCACTCGTCCGTTAGTGGTTGAATATTAAAAACACGAGCACAAATTTCTCTAATTTATTAATTTCAAACATATTGTAATTATGTTAATTGTGATTGGAAGAACGAAACATGTTTAATTAATTATAAACAATATTGTTATCCGGTGTATCCACACCATATTGTTGTGGATCATGCATGAAATTACGGATCGTGGATGGATAGAACACAATGGCGTTTAAGTTCATCGAATCGATGCCATTTCGCAAATTGAATTCGAATCGAAAGCGAATTAATCCCTTGCGCGAATTCGCAATAATGGCAATAAAATATTTACTGCGATACTCGCAGAAATTGCAAATATATAATAAATAAATCGAATTCTCGCTCGTTGTACCCAAACCATAAAAAGACCCATCGTCGATTCCACTTATGCTTTGTTAAATTTATCATCTGCGTTTATTTTTATAGCTGAAAACCGAGTGAACATTTTTCAACCATAATAATTGAAATATGTCGAGTGGAAAATTTTAATTTATTATTTCTGTAGTTTATTTTAACAATTCCGGAACTGTTTCGTAAGTAGGCGAGCTTATGTAATTAATTTTGGGGGGTGGTTTGTGCAGTCGAAGTGTCCGTGTCTATTAGGGAAGTTGCTAGGGGTTTGGGATGACGGTCAGTGCGGGCGGAAGGGCGCGCGCGAGCGGCAAAGTTTAAGCGGATTAACGGCTGCGCCGGGCGCCTAATTAAAGGAGCGGCGTCCCCTTCGGAATGAGTAAATAATTGAAGACCTATCTTTTACTATTTCCACTCGTTATTCCTCTCTCTATCTCTCTCTATCTCTCTCTATGTTTCTTTTGTCGACCTCTTTGTACCAACTTAAACTTAACGTCATTTAAGTTCAGTTACAGATCCGATTATTTCCTCCCAGTTTCATTTGTCCAATTTAGACACAATTCTCAATTTATTTTCGTTATTACTGAATAAATTTCATTATATGAATTATTTACAGAATTAAATTAAAAATTTACAAAATTAAGTAAATTTCTCTACTTCAGAGATCAAAATTTGTTAATTAAATAATTGGAGAAAATCTTTCGGCATTTATAAATTGTCTAGGTTTTGGGTGAATAATTCGTTGAGAAGTAATTAGACTGAGTTGATTTATGGATGGGATTTTCCGGGTGGAAATGTCGCGAAACATCTTCTCCAAGAGTACGTGTAAATTTTGAATAATATTTCTGCCATCTTTCAACCGACGTGTGTGTGTGTCTTGAGCGAAGGACGCGAAGGGATGAAAATGCACGAGCGTGTGTCTAAGCCGTCCCCAGGACGAGTCTTCCTTCTTCGGAGGACGTCGTCTGGAAATATATGTGAGACCCGTCACATCTAAATCGCTTGTCGGGACGACTGAAAAAACGGCACGCAAAATCCATTTTCTTTATTTATTTTTTTTTTGCGTATGTGATTTTCGTCCTTTTACCCTTATTATCATAGCACGCAGATAAATTCTGAAAAAAAAAATGTTGAAGAGAAACAAAGCTCTCTATTAAATCTAAAAATTTAAACTTAACATCGTTTAAGCAAATCACTATACTTATTTATTAACTTTATTTTGTTAAATTTTGTGTTTATGTAATGACGAAGAAAGAAACAAACTTCAATTTTCTTTTATTATTTAGATACATTTATAGATAATTATTATAGTAAGATTTCAATATATAAATAAATATTTTATCATCTTTTTTCATGTGTAAAGAATAGGGCGTATATATCCGCCACTCGTCCGCGAGTGGTTGAATATAAAATTTCTCTAATTTATGAATTTAAAACATATTGTAATTATGTTAATTGTGATTGGAAGAATGAAACATGTTTAATTAATTATAAACAATATTGTTATTCATTTTTTTACGTAAGCGATTTTCGTCCTTTTACCCTTATTATCATAGCACGCAGATAAATTCTGAAAAAAAAAATGTTGAAGAGAACCAAAGCTCTCTACTAAATCTAAAACTTTAAACTTAAGCAAATCACTATACTTATTTATTAACTTTATTTTGTTAAATTTTGTGTTTATATAATGACGAAGAAAGAATCAAACTTCAATTTTATTTTATTATTTAGCTACATTGACACATAATTATTATAGTAAGATTTCAATATATAAATAAATATTTTATCATCTTTTTCCATGTGTAAAGGATAGGGCGTATATATCCGCCACTCGTCCGCGAGTGGTTGAATATAAAATTTCTCTAATTTATGTAAAACATATTGTAATCATGTTAATTGTGATTGGAAGAAAGAAACATGTTTAATTAATTATAAACAATATTGTTATCCATTTTTTTTTACATAAGTGATTTTCTCCTTTTACCCTTATTATCATAGCACGCAGATAAATTCTGAAAAAAAAAATGTTGAAGAGAACCAAAGCTCTCTACTAAATCTAAAACTTTAAACTTAAGCAAATCACTATACTTATTTATTAACTTTATTTTGTTAAATTTTGTGTTTATATAATGACGAAGAAAGAATCAAACTTCAATTTTCTTTTATTATTTAGCTACATTGATACATAGTTATTATAGTAATATTTCAATATATAAATAAATATTTTATCATCTTTTTCCATCTGTAAAGGATAGGGCGTATATATCCGCCACTCGTTCGCGAGTGGTTGAATAATTTAATTTATGAATTTAAAACATATTGTAATCATGTTAATTGTGATTGGAAGAATGAAACATGTTTAATTAATTATAAACAATATTGTTATCCATTTTTTTTACATAAGTGATTTTCTCCTTTTACCCTTATTATCATAGCACGCAGATAAATTCTGAAAAAAAAAATGTTGAAGAGAACCAAAGCTCTACTAAATCTAAAACTTTAAACTTAACATCGTTTAAGCAAATCACTATACTTGTTTATTAACTTTATTTTGTTAAATTTTGTGTTTATATAATGACGAAGAAAGAAACAAACTTCAATTTTCTTTTATTATTTAGCTACATTTATAGATAATTATTATAGTAAGATTTCAATATATAAATAAATATTTTATAATATTTTTCCATGTGTAAAGGATAGGGCATATATATCCGCCACTCGTTCGCGAGTGGTTGAATAATTTAATTTATGAATTTAAAACATATTGTAATCATGTTATTTGTGATTGGAAGAATGAAGCATGTTTAATTAATTATAAACAATATTGTTAGCACGCAGATAAATTGAAAAATGAAAAAAAAAATATTGAAGAGAACCAAACCTCTGTACTAAATCTAAAACTTTAAACTTAAACATTTTGGCCCGTATTTGTGAAAACTGTCGACTTTTTGTATAAATTAGGTTAAAAAATGAATGCATAATCATAAATGTCATAATTCCTATCGAATAATGAAGATTAAGGCAGATTAAGAATTTAGTTTTGTTCCATTGATGTATGTTATATGAATTATGCTAATTAGAATGTTCTTGTTTTGTTCTAGCAGCTTGGGAATGACCAACAACAATAACAACAATACGACGAACAGCAACATCAACAACAATAACAATAATAACAATAACAACAACAGCCTGCAGGCTGTGAGCGGGAATGTACAGGAGGAACAGGAGCAGCCGGATCCTGACAACATTAAGATGTTCGTGGGTCAGGTGCCAAAGTCGATGGACGAGAACGACCTGAAGAGGATGTTTGAAGAGTACGGACGGGTGCACTCGATAAACGTCCTTCGGGACAAGAACTCCGGCGTCAGTAAAGGTAAGAGGAGAATTCCCTACATTTCGACCACCCTAAATCCATTTACGCTGCATTAATTATTTCGGGGGCTCCGCGCATCTCCATATTCATTAATTATTTATTAACCTTCCCCAAACCTGGAAACGCCATTTCTGTTTCCTCTCTTTCTTTTTTTTTTGCTTCTTTTACCTCCCTTTTTATTGCTTTTCGCGGAGGGAAAACACGGGGGATGATGATGGGGGAAATGTTTATTTCCGCATCCTCGCCGTCCGCATTTCAATTATTTTTAATGAATGAATGATTCTTGAATATTCCCGATGGAATTCCATTCCAGCTCTGCGCTCAATATACGCATAACCCGACGCGACCACCAGAAGTTCATGAAATGCATTTATGTTTGCCAAATATTTGTTCAAAATTACTGCAATATTAATATTTCCAAATTCCTGTCTACATATACATGTTTTTTTTTATATTGAATTCACCCGAACTCGTTAAAAAATATCATATATTATAAATAATTACAGATAAAACAGTGTGAAATAAAAAATAACGTAAATTAATAAACAAAATTATATTGCTTCAATTCCAACAAAAGAACAAAATATATAAAATACGAGATTTCTCCAACTTTTTATAAATTTTTAAAAAACTGAAACTTTTCACATACTTTTTAAGTATATCAAAAGTCTTTTACAAAATCTTTACAAATTACTCAATTACTGCACATGTTAATTATTTTCTTCAATTTGCTAATTATTGATAAAATTACACTTTTTCCAATGAGTCTATACGATTATTGTTAATAGGAAAAAAAAAATTGGAAAAGTTATTTTGTAGACTTTAAAATAGAGAGAAAAAAAAGATAAAACAGTGTGAAATAAAAAATAACGTAATATAATTAACTAAATTATATTGTTATAATCTTATCACTTGTTTATAACAAAATTTCATACAAATATTGCTTCAATTCCAAAAAAAGAACAAAACATATAAAATTCGAGATTTCTCAATAACTCTAACTTTTTTAAAGTCTTTTACAAAAACTTTACAAATTACTCAATTACTGCACATGTTAATTATTTTCTTCAATTTGCAAATTATTGATAAAATTACACTTTTTCCAATGAGTCTATACGATTATTGTTAATAGGAAAATATTAAAAAAAAAAATTGGAAAAGTTATTTTGTAGACTTTAAAATAGAGAGAAAAAAAGATAAAACAGATAAAACAGTGTGAAAAAAAAAATAACGTAATTTAATTAACTAAATTATATTGTTATAATCTTATCACTTGTTTATAACAAAATTTCATACAAATATTGCTTCAATTCCAAAAAAAAGAACAAAATATGTAAAATTCGAGATTTCTTAAGAACTCTAACTTTTCTAAAGGCTTTTACAAAATCTTTACAAATTACTCAATTACTGCACATGTTAATTATTATCTTCAATTGGCAAATTATTGATAAAATTACACTTTTTCCAATGAGTCTATACGATTATTTTTAAAAGGAAAATATTTAAAAAAAATATGTTTGAAAAGTTACTTGTTACAAATTTTGTAGACTTTAAAATTGAGAGAAAAAAAATGATATATACTCTTTCCAATATTAGATTTGTTTGAGCATTGTTTTACTTGTCGAAAGTTGTATTTTTTTTTTCTTAAATTTGCATTTCTTCTTGTTTGACAGTCGAATTTTATAAAGGGCACTGAAATAAATTAACTTTTCAACGCTGGAGGCGGCGGCGGCAGTGTTTATATTATGCAACGGATTTGGAGATGCAGGAGGGTGAACGCCTCCAACCAAGAGATTTATGCCGTTTCGAAAAATTTTGTTTTGAAACTTCCGCCTTACATAAATCACGCATAATTTACGGTCCTCTTAATACCGTGTCGTGTACGCGCGTGTGCAAGACCTGTACCATATCCGCAATGAACAATTAATCTCATTGTGCGCCCTTCCTTCCATTTCCCTAAATTTATTATGATATGCAAAAACTTTCGGTCCTTTTAACCATTTTCCACTCGTCCACTAGATTTTTTTTTCCACCATAGTCCTGGCACTCACCAATATGTGTGTGTGTGTGGTGAGTATATGTGTATTGTCGCCTTGCTGCAAGTACACGCGTTCCGCCCAACTGCATATCAAATAAATCCTGGGAATTATTCGCTGCGGCCCTTTGTGCCCGTTAATGGACCCAAAAATTTTGTTCATTCAGGCGGTCCCGTGACCGTCCGAAACTTTCCCAATTAAAACAGCGTTTTATTGCGCCCTTTATTTGATAATTATAATTATTGCGCGACTTCGCCAAATTTTGCGAACGCCATTAAATGAGACGCACTAATTCACTAAATCCATTGCAAAATGCAATTAAAATTAATATTCTATTGCATCTGCATACACATTTTTTTTAGAAAGTTTTTTCTTCCAATCAAACAAACGAACAATTTTTATTTTAGACCAAGAATTTAATAAATTTCAGTAATCTATACATTTTTTTTTTATTAACTATACATTACCTAAACGATTTTTTTTAACAGTTTCGATAGGTTTTCTTCCAAACAATCCAAGGAATGATGATTTTTTATTAAGACCTATGAATTGAATAAATTTAAGTTTATAAAAGATTTAATTAATCTCTTGAATTTACACGAATTATATATTATAAATTATTAATTTTTTTATAACAAAATTACTTATTTCTTATTGCTTCATTTGCATAAAGAAAATATGTAAAATTCAAAATTTCTCAATTACTATTAAACTTTTTACATGTTTCATGTACAAGGTGGTGCAAAAATAATGTCATAACGACAAAACAATAAACTGAAATTCTGTCAAATAAGGTGTGAATCGCTCCATGACTTGTTGACAACTAATTCACTAATATCTACATCATAAATGTCAAAGCGCAGTGACATTTGGCGCCATCTGCAAAAAATGGCAGCTAATTAAAATTATGACATTACTTTTACGCCACCTTTTATATTGCCTACCATTATTTATTAAGAATTATTTAATTTCAGTAATCTATATTTTGTTTTATTAATTATACAATTCTCTCTTAGACGATTTTTTGTACATTTTTAGTGGGTTTTTCTTACGCACAATCAAAATGAATTTTTAATTTATTTAATTAATCTCTTGAATTTACATGAATTATAAAATACCAAACAAATTTAGATTTTTTTGTACATATCATTTCATAAATACTAAAAATAACACAAAGAAAATACATTTTTAATCCTAAAAAGTATAAAAACGTTACTATGACTGAAAAAGACGTATTCGTTTTTAACTAAACAGTTTCAAGTTAAATAAACCTTTCAGAATTATTGCTACGCTTTTAGGCATATCACAAATTCATATAATTATTCAACTCATGCAATAACAAAGATACATACGAAAAAGCAAAATTCAATTTTTTTTTACATTTCATATTTGTTTCACACAAAAGGTTTCGAATTGTTTTAATTGGTGCGATAATTCGATTCACGTTTTACGCAATTCCTCTAACGAATTCCGATTTATTTATATTTGATCCATTGTTTCGCTTCAAATTCAATATTAAATATCGCCGTTATTGCAGCATTTTTTCGAAATTCGCGCGTTTTTTTCGAAGCTCGAGTTACGCAATATCGAATAAACAAATAGTGTAATCATTTTTAGTGCTTTGTTTTCCGAACCAAATAAATCAGTCGTAATTTCGACAACAATAACAACAGAATTTCAGCAAAATATCAAATTTTTATTAATTATAAAGGGTATCCCAAAATTAACGCAAGATTTGAATTTGCCACCATATGTGCAGTAAAGTGTCAAATTGTTGTTTTTTTTTGGGTTGCCAACACTTTACTGCAGAAATGGCGGCAAATTCAAATTTTGGGACACCATTTACAATTGTCCATATGATTTTATTTTTTCATTTTTAAGAGGTTTTCTTCCAAACAACCAAACGAATGCTGATTTTTTATTTACATCTATGAATTGAATAAATTCAAGTTTATATAAGATTTAATTTACACAATTCTAATTACAAAATTCTAAAAAAAAACAATAGCCAATTGTTAAATTAATTTTATTTGTTTTTTTTTACAATTTTATAAAATAATTGTTTAGAAAAATATTTATACGTTTGCAACATCAAAAGGACTTCAAAAGTTCTTCGGATAAAAATAAGAAAGTTGTTTTTTTTTTTATTTTGTCCACTTTGTCCACCCTTTCACGACGATTTTTTTTGAGATGGTTTGGGAATACATATCTAGATTTTATGTTTTTATTTGTCAAAAAGATGTTTTATATTAGAAAATGGAGTGATAACATCAAGGGATGTATTCAAGTACCATTAGTCTTATGTAGTTGTACCGTTAAGAACCTTCAGAAATAATTCTCCTGATAAACCTGATAAAATGCCATCAGTCATGATATAAAACTGAGTGAATCTTTTGAAATTTGCCTTTTTTTATTTTGTCCACTTTGTCCACCCTTTCACTACGATTTGTTTTGAGATACTGTGGGAATATATATCTAGATTTTATGTTTTTATAAGTCAAAAATATGTTTTATATTAGAAAATGGAGTGAAAACATCAAGGGGTATATTCAAGTACAATTGTAGTGGTACCTTTAAGAACCTTCAGAAATAATCCTCCTAGTAAACCTGATAAAATGCCTTTATTCTTGACATAAAACTGAGTAAATGCTTACAAAACATATGTATGTTATTTTTTTGTTACATTTTTCTTGGAATTCAATTACTATTTTTTTTTGTAAGAATGAGGTAGTAGGGAATAGATTATCTCGGTTGTGGAGGTGGTGCGTATAAATCGTTTCAATTTGTTTAGTGTGTTTGAGGAAGAAAGTAGCGCAACCGAAGGCTTTGGATTGCGGAATGAATGGATGAACAATTTAGTGAGTCATGTGTCCCTACGGGGGATGTGAAGGCAGTCTGTTTTATGCTAATCTAGTTCCAGTTCCTAGGATTAAGCAAGCACAAACATACTCGAATTCCACGTGTAACTGATTTATGCTCATTCCACCTTTTCAATTGATAACGCAAAAATCACGCATAGGTACATGAACAAATTTATAATTTTACCTTCATCAGGATTAATACAATAGAAACAAACATAACTAATCTTTGTAAAAATATTCAATTAAATACAATAATAAATTTAACTCTGCTCATTTAATTATGTAATATAAATTATTACATTTCTCTCAAAATACATTTCGTTTTCGTTATTTTCTATGTGAAAAGAAGGGTTGTTTTATTAAAATATTTAATTTCGGAATCGGCGTTTGTTTGCGTTTGTCCTGTCGTTGGAGTTTTTCCGTGTGTTCGAGCGGCGGCGGCATTGTTTTAAAAATTTTAATTAAAACTCATAAATATTAAATAATTACAAGGAGTAGGACTGTGCAAACAAGAGAACGAAAAAAATGTAGAGAGCAAAAAAAAGAAGAGTACAAACAATGTGGACGAAATAAACAGGACGGCGCCGCAGTTTATGCACGACGAGATGAATCCTTTTGTTGCACCATTGAAAAAGCGCGCAGCAACGTGCATCCCGGTTGAAGTGCAAATAATAAGCGTAATATAAATTAAGTCGTAATCTGCTGCGAAACTCATAAGGACAAAAGTTATTTTTTTTTAAAGTTCTTGCGTCTATGGAAGTTTGCTCATCTTCATTTTGGGACTCTACTCTCAATTACTTGCCGTAACTTAATTAAATAACACTTGTAAGTTTACTGTACCTTTTTTTAATTAAAATTATAATTAATGCAAGTGATGGCAATATGATTATCTTTGCTCAATGATTTTGATGTAAAATAATCTAAAAAATTGAAGTTTTAACATTACAATATTTTCTAGAATTTAAAAATTTAAATAATTTTTGATTAAAACTTATAAAATATACAAATTATATAATCAAAACATTGAATTTAAACATTTGGTACAAAAAATAGTGGAATCATTTTTATTGCTTTGTTTTCCGAGCCCAAATAAATCAGTCATAATTTCGACAACAATAACAACAGAATTTCAGCAAACTATCAAATTTTTATTAATTATAAATGGTGTCCCAAAATTAACGCAAAATTTGAATTTGCCGCCATATGTGCAGTAAATTGTCATAGTGTTGTTTTTTTGGGGGTTGCCAACACTTTACTGCACAAATTGGCGGCACATTCAAATATTGTGTTAATTTTGGGACAATCTTTACAATTGTCCATATGTTTTTTTACACTTTTTTTACATTTTTAAGAGGTTTTCTTCGAAACAATGCTGATTATTTTTTATTTACATCTATGAATTGAATAAATTCAAGTTTATATAAGATTTAATTAATCTTTTGAATTTACACAATTCTAATTATTAAATTCTAAAAACAATAGCCAATTGTTAAATTAATTTAATTTGTTTTTTTTTCACAATTTTATAAAATAATTGTTTAGAAAAATATTTATAATTTTGCAACATCAAAAGAACTGCAAAAGTTCTTTCATGACGATTTTTTGAGATGATGTGGGAATACATATCTAGATTTTATGTTTAGAAGTCAAAACGATGTTTTATATTAGAAAATGGAGGGAAAACATCAAGGGGTAGTGGTGTAGTGGTACCTTTAAGAACCTTCAGAAATAATCCTCCTAATAACCCTGATAAAATGCCCTTAGTCTTAATGTAAAACTAAGTGAATCCTTTGAAATTAGATTTTTTTTATTTTGTCCATTTTCATGTAAATTAAACTAAAAAATGGAAGTTTAAACATTACAATATTTTCTAGTATTTGAAAATTTAAACAATTTTTGATTAAAACTTATAAAATATACAAATTATATAATCAAAACATTGAATTTAAACATTTGGTACAAGTTTTACATCTTTATGTGGTATATGACCCGGCGCATCCACCAAATAACAATTTTTCTTTCATTATTACATCACAATAATTTATAGTTCTACAGTAGTATTACTCGATGTTTTATGCAATTACATAATATGACGATAACAAATTCTATTGTATAGTTATATAATTATCTTTTGAGGGAAATTACACATGCATCCATAGAAGTAAAACCAATTACGTGTGGTGGTTGTTTTTTTTTTATTTTTATTTTTTCATTGCCTGAGTTCCAGTGATTACCGCCGGTAATCAAATTAGAAGAAGGGAATATAATCAGGGAAATTGCTGGTAATTAGGATCCGGGCTTCTTCCAGCAATACACACTGATGTGTGTGCCTTGTCTATCTATATGTGAGGAGGGTGGGTGGTCTTCTAAACGTCAGTTAATTAGGACGTGGCCTGTGTTTCAAATTGGGATTAATTGAAAACCGCAGGGGCGGTTTTCGAGGTCACGTGCGCTCTGTTTTTGCCCCTGCAGCTTCTCTATATATATATATTTATTTATTTTTTTTTTTTGTACAGATTCAATTTTTCCCCAAACAGCAACCTTCATCAAGTTTTTCCTTCCTTCCATCCAGACAAATACATGTGAATTTTCCTTTGGAAAATTTCACCTAATCAAATTTTCTTTGCTCCGCTTTCTGTTGTTTTTTTTATTTAGTTTTTTTTTATTACCCACTCAACCCTTGCGGAATTTCAGAGCGGTTTCCGGAATTATTTATTATTATTTGCCGCCCTTTGTGTACCTGCTATATTTTTTTTGTTTGTATTCCCCTTCCAACTGTACTTGTAAAATTTATTTGAAAGTTGCCACGGTTTGTACCTTGCTCATAGGCCGTTTTATAGTGGAATTAAAGGGCGTTGGACGGGTAAACTGAGAGGGTGACGTCGCCGATAATAAATAGGATTATGCAGGGAGGATTTAACCCTGGCACCGCGTCTAAACCGGGAGGACACTGTCCCATGGCCGATTTAATTTTATACACGTTCGGTACTCGCATACGGTTCAACGCGGCGGGCCTTCTGCAAATCGAATTTCGGTTTAAACATGGGGTGGTTCTTTCTCCACCCCTATTTTTTTTTGTTGTTGTTGCCATCTATTTATTATTTTATACCGCGCCTGGCTTAAATCGATCTCTCTTCACCATCAACATAAAAAATAAACGAAACAACACATACATCCCTCTCTCTATATGTATGATTTGTTTAATCCTCTTTTCAAAACGCAACGGCTTTTTGTGTATTTCGATTTTGCGAGAGGGGAAAATCCGCTCCCACGTGCGTGCGTGTGTGTGTTTTGAATGCGGATGGTCGAAAATAAAAATAAAAATGATTTTTACTAATAAAAACGCAGACATCATTTTCGCACAAAACAATGGGAACAATGGACGGACGAATGCTTCGAAAATGTAACCAAATTTTTTTAATACGAAAATAATTATATGTGTTTTATATATATATGAATGGAATTCGCATGAAAATTGTATTCTTTGTTACGTGCTTGTTTTTTTTTTGTATGCGCATGCATTCAGGAAACGTTTTTAGCGTAATTTTAAAGCGATTCATAAATAATTTTTTTTTATGAAATATCTATTCATACTTTTCAATTAGAACAAAAAGCTATTATTCTCAAATTTCTATAGAAAACATACCTGTAATTTAGCAAACAATTAAAAGGTCAGAATTTATGTAAAAAAAAATCAAGTTTTAAATGAAAATTTGTAAAAGTAATTGAGTATGTATCGAATTGAACTGTGGATTACTATAAAATATAAAAAGATCCTTGATAACTATTGGGAAAGTGGAAAACAAAAGCTCGGTTTGAAGGAAATAAAGGACGAAAAAAGGAATACAGTGGAACGGGCGAAGTCGCTGCTAAGGAAAGTTCGTCCTTTTACAATAAATTTGTATTTCACTTCAGGATCGGACGACTCGAGCATAAAAGTAAAACAGAACTTTCCCACCCGAAACGAAACTACAAACTAAAATATGTTCTAACAATTCGAACCTCATTTCTCCATCCTCTCCTTCTTTCTATACTTCTTTACTTCTCCAATAATTCTTCAGAATTTTTAACAATTTACACACATCTAAAAATATACTACTTTTACAGTAACTTATAGAAATAATTTCTGTAATATTTTTCTATTTCTATATCAAATAAGAGATTTCCCAAGTTTATATTTTTTTAATTGTTCATTTTAACTCAAATAATATTCATGTAATATTTGTTTAAATAATTAAAGTATTGATAATTATCATGTTGTGAAACAGAAAATTAATATTATGATTGCTTTGGATTAGATTTGCATTGAAACAATGAATGTATGCAACATGATTGACGTCCGTCATGTTGCCTATCATCCGCATCATCACGATCATCCGCCCAATACCTAGCACGAATAGCTGAAGGCCAAAAAGGATATATATCTGTACTTTACAGCAGAATCCCAATTTTATTTTCTCTCTCTCTCCCATACTTTTTTTTTATCGTATTTCTTTTATTTATTTTTCTTCTTCCTTGATTCATTCCCCTCTTTTTTGTCCTTCTGATATATTGAAAGAAAGATTGGGGATTCAGCAAGCCGATGGACATAAAACGTTCGCAGGACACATTCGCTGTATGTGATCCGAAAGGAAAAGTCCTTTCGCCCATTGTAAACCCTTGTGTGTGTGCGTGTTCATATATATTTTGTTTTCCTATCGCCTCCTCCTTTTTTTTTTCATTGCTGCTTGTATCCTTGCCACCATCCGGGTTTTAGCACCCCATCTACACGACGCCCACAGCCGTAAAATACATACTCACATACACACGCACGAGATCTTTATTCAATCGATCCCAACAACCCCTCAAACAATCCTGAAACAACATCCTTCGCGTGAAAAGAATGAAACAAGGATCGAGGTTCAATTCAGTCTTGTGCAATATTTTTTTTTGTTATGTAAATACAAGTTGTACTTGTTAATTATGTAAGCTGTATGTTTGTTAACGAACAGTCATTGTTGCATCCAAGGATCAAGGTCAAGGTGTCTTGAGTTACGTGATGGCACGAATAGCTCTTGAATTTAGTTCATGTATGAATGAAGATAGGTTCCCACAAGACAAGTAGCCGGTGCATTATTTTGCAACGAAAAGAGAAAGGATTCCCCACCGTTGCACTTTCTAAGTTGGAATGCGACCAAAACATTGTTTAGGTATGCCTTGCTCTGCTGCTGGTCAGACTGAAGAAACCGGTTCGACCTATCTCAATACTTTGTTTTGCATGCGCCAGAAAACGATGCACTTATACGGACTATTAACAGGACATCATCACTTCGGCGCCTCGCTTATATAACGTCCGTTAGTACTTCCACCCATAAGTAGGGCAAGTCTTAGGAATGTCCATTACACACATCAACGTCCGTTCATTCATATAACTATAATTACTTACAAACTCTACTTATTACATAATCACACAATTGTTACTTTGTAGAACTTGAATCGTTTCAGATTTATTCGGATGAATGAAAGGTAGCCTTGAAAATAAAACTTGGCGACACGGAAGTTCTTTGCATATATATATATATATATATTCATTTTTTTTATATAAATTGGGATTAAACTAGTTAACAATGGGCGAATAATTGTAGTTGATTTGAATTTGTAACTTTAATGAGAAAAGTGAATAGAATCGAAGCTTCGAATGTGCGGGGGTGGCGGCGGTCGCAAAGCGAGTTGCCGATGCGAACTTTCCGAATTGGAATAAAGTTTTCCGGCAATAAAATGTAATAGGTCGTACGTAATAAAGGCAGAGTTTTCGCATTAAAATTGTTCCATTTACGTACTTACTTAATTTATTTTAGTTTATTGCCACTTCTTTTATCATCTGCAATTTATTTGGATTTTAGTTATTACACGTGACTTTTGATGTTTCCGTTTCGTAATCCAAATTTATTGCAATAACTATATATTAATTGATTTATTAGAGCAGCGGTCGGGGAACCGGGGTAAATTACCCAAAATGGGGTAAAAATGAATTTTTTTTGAGTAATAGTAATTTTTCTAATTTCATCTTACCAAACTCAGAGAGCGGTTCTCTGACTACTTTCCAGATCTTGATGTACAAACTGTGAATTGGTTGTAGATCCTTTTAAATGTGAAATTACTAACATACCAGAAGAACCTCCAGGTTTGGCAGAGGAATTCTTGAACTTCGATCCAATACTGAAGCACGTATTCAATTTGAGACCAAAGCAAATCTGTCGTCTTTTTGGTAAAAAAATTGCTGCCATTTGCAACAACCTACTTGGCAATTTTCACTCTAATGAACATAA
>NW_017096715.1:0-8042 GCF_001412225.1 Nicrophorus vespilloides
GGGAATCTAGCAAGTATAGATACATTCCTGTGATCTTATCCATATTGCTGTAATAATGCTGTTGGGAGGCGCTAAATGATTACATACTTTTGAGGGAGGCGTAGTAACATCAAGTTTGGAAACCACTGATTTAGAGAATGTAGCAAGTATTCATGCATTGCTGTGTAAGATCAAAGTAGGTCTGTGCTATGAAAAAACAAAATTTTTCGTTATTCCATCCACCTTTCAAAAAGAAAAACATCCCTCTAAAACCAATTTTATTAATTGAAACTAAATCTGAACTAAAGACAATTCGAAGATCGAAAAAGCACTGTTTTCACATTTTAGTGATTTGGAGAATGTGGCAAGTATTCATGCATTGCTGTGTAAGATCAAAGTAGGTCTGTGGTATGAAAAAACAAAATCGCGTCGTAAACGTCAGTTAGAAATTACGAGTGACGGGTGGACGTGTTCAAAATTCTAGAAGATGTCTTGGGGACCGAAACGGGGAATCCCCGTGCCCAGCACCAAAGTCACGAAGACGACGAAGACCGTAACACCCCAAGAGACGACAATTAACCAGACAACGACGACCTCGCGCAGTCGTCCCACCACCAGCGGCTTAAGACCACCCAGTGAGAGTTTCTAAGAATTTTTGAATTATTATTATTCTGAGAATGCTGATGTATTCCAGCGACCCTTTACGCCGCTCCAGTGAGACAATCCACAGGAGCTATACCAAAATATGGTGCAGGTGGTGGTGGCCCTGCTGTATCCGGTAGGAGCAGCATCACCAGCGTTGATATTGGAGGCAAAAGAACCATCACCAGCTCAAAATATGGAGGAGGAGGTATTATATAAGTATAATAGTAGATTAGTAGATCAAATGACGCGTAAATCATTTGAAATAATAGTTACATATGTTTTTTAATGGTTGGCACTCTTCCCAGACAACGATAGTCTTTTGTAAAACAATTATGTCAACAATATTAAAAAGGAAGCAAATAATTGTAATTAAATGAAAATATGTAATGTTACTAGAGGCGTAGCTCTAGTATGAATGCATGTGTTATCCACATTAAATTTGCTTATTAACTATTCCTTCTAATTAAATGGTACTCACATTAGTTTTGATCTTAATTAGAAGCACACACTGGACACGTTTTGTTCAACACAGTTTAATGGAAGCGGAAGATTGTTGGCGACATCTATATTGGATTGTGCAATTAATATTACTATTTCAAGATGTAATTGTTTTTGTTTTGTTTTCTGTATAGGTTTGAGGCCACCTGGAGCAATTCCGAAACCCAAGTAAATATCTACGAAAATGTTCATCAATGAATGAATGAATGAATGAATTTTTCTAGGACGCTGAAATCGAACACGTCGACGACGTCGACCACCGTCGGTGGACAGACGGTGACCAAATCAACGAAGAAGATCGTCGCCGTTCCTGTGTCTCCGATGCAGATGCCGCGAGGTGCACAGGGAGGATTACTCCCTGCAGGTTACTACAACATGCCCATGCTGCACGGACCCAGGACTGCCCAAGGTCTCCCAATACTTTGATTCGAAGCAACAAAATACAAATTGATTTTTATTTTTGCAGGTAAACAGACGCAGTACTCGAGTCCTGCAGATTTGAGATCGCGCATGGATAACGTTCCTAAGCAACCGCTCACCAGGATCATGCCCGAGTACAGGGAAACGCAGGACTACAGAAGGATGCTGAAGGATCCGGGTCATCGGGATGTGCAAGCCGGTTGCATGTTCCTACCGCCGAGGGGACAGAGTCCGTCTCCTGCGCAACATCAAGGTCGTTTGGGAGCTTTGGACGAAAACGTAAAGTTGTAATAGAAATGAAGAAGCTATGATGATTTTCTTTTGGTTTATCTTCAGGTTGATCCTACTGAATTGGAGGATGAGTATGAAGATAGGAATGCTGAAGGTTTGTAGCTAAGCTCACGCTTTTCTTGTGTAATGATGTTATTACTTTAATGCTTTTTTTTAGCTCAAGATATGTCGCATCTAGAGGATGAAACTGAGATGAAGCTGATGCAATCGGTCGCAAAGAGCCCGACGACTGCGTTGAAAGCGGCTTCCACCAGGAAAACGAAGGCCACCACGCCTATGATCATCACGGAGCATGGACCTGTCGAGGCTCAGTCTGGTGTAATATCAACGAAAACTGTTATCCAGTCGCCCGGGCATCCGCAGATCATCGGCCATCACATGGCCACACTGAAGACCATAAGTCCTGGTTCCGCTCTAAAGGAGGAAATCAGCGTGATGAGAACCACCCCCAAGAAACCTAAATCTCCCGTACGTCAATTAACAATTCACCTAAGGGTTTTTTTTCCCTAATAGCTTTTAATGCAGGTGACCCAAAGAGAGGTGTTGCACGTCACCAGTTCAATCATGATATCGCCCGGCATCGTGCAGAAGACGAAGACCGTCACCTACGATGCGCCTCCATCTACCAAAGGACCCGAGAAACCGCTGCCCACGCCGCTTCAGCTCTCCATGCTCGTAGACGAAGAGAACGAGGATATTGAGAAAACCAAGGGTCTGCTGATTCCCATACTGAAGGTGTCGCAGCCGGAAACGTACGGCGTCCACAAGCATGTCGAGGATATTCAATTGGATCCGGATTCGGTTACGCTTTTGGAACAGGTTCAACAATTACCTGATTTGCATCGTTTTATTCATCACCTATTTCGTTTTCCTACTTTCAGTCTATGGCTCAACCAATTCCGACTCCCGATGAAGAGCAGGAAGAAGCGCAGCCGGAGATGATTGCGAGCATGTTGAATACGGAGGAACGTGGCTTGGCGTTGGGAGAAGCACCTGCCAATATATACAATTACCTCTTTGCCGATGAAAGAGTGGAGTGCGTGGACGTTTGTTCCGCTGCTCCTGTTCCTCTTCAAGACATCGTCGTTCCAATGAGCGTACCCAATCAGGTGCAAGAGATAGAGCAGAGTTCGGACGTTATACAAGCGTCGATAGTCGTTGAAAAGGATATAACGTCGCCGGTAAAGGAGAACATTTACGTGGAGACCGTCGGGAAGTCTTCAGCAACTCCTACGAATTCCGCAAGGAAAGGTTGTGGAATTTTCTTTGTTTTCAAACTTTCAATTTGATCTACATTTCAGGGAGTATGAAGCACGGCGAAACGACCATAAATACCACGCGTATATCGCCGCATGGCATTCAAGGTAAGTAACACTTTTTTGAAAAAGTTAAGCAGACATAATTTAATTGTTGCTCAGATGTGGAACCGGTGATCGACGTGGTCGGTGCTCCACCTGCTGGTGCTTTAAACGCATCCATGGTGGATGAAGAACCCCAAGAGTTGGATCCTACAGTGACCGGCATCGAATTCGTCCTCAATATGGAACCGCCGAGACATTCGTCTAGAGTGCAGCTGAGGGGTTCGCAGAATCCGCAATGGTTCCCAGGTCGGTTCGGTTGAAGAAGATGAAGATGGAGTAAAAGGTGTGATGAACCTTACGCTCGATGTTCTAGGTTACATGATTGCATTGCCGGATATACCTGATATCGTTTCGTTGGCGAAATCGCCGAGCGTCGTCTTCAATGCCGCATGGCGTTCCACGCAACCGGACATCTTCGACGAGAACAGCTTCTTGATTGCGTAACGAAGTTTTTGAATAGGGTCAATGTGATAAAAAAAAAGAGGTAGCAGCATCTCTTATTGAAATTGTAGTAATAAGATAAATCTTGTTGGGTGGATCTCAATAAAACTGCGTATTTTCGTTAGTTTTATTTTTACTCGTTAGATGGTCGTAGTTAGTTGAGAAATTTATAATGAAATAGTTAGGCAGACCACTATGCACAGTTTACTCAAAATTAAATATAAAAGTTCCATTTTCAGTGAACAAATCAAAGTAAAGACCAACCCTTGGGTAGTAGAAGCCAGACACTCCTTGAATTGATTAGTTGCCGGTGGAATTCGTGTGGAACTGTGCTGGGTTCTTAGTCACCAGGAAAGTAAAAAGTTTAAGTTTTTCTTTGTTTATTTGTGCAAATTTTATAATAATTGGTAATCGAATAACAACACAACTTTGTTGCAAAATAAGAAATGTAAAAAGTTTTAGCTTTTCTTTGTTTATTTGCGCAAATCGTTTAATAATTGGTAATCGAATAACAACATAACTTTGTTGTCAAAATAGTAAAAGTAATAAGTAAAATTTATTTTATGTTTATTTGCGCAAATCGTATAATAATTGGTAATATAATCACAACACAACTTTATTGCAAAATAAGAAAAGTAAAAAGTTTAAGTTTTTCTTTGTTTATTTGCGCAAATTCTATAATAATTGGTAATCGAATAACACAACAACTTTATTGTAAAATAATAAAAGTAAAAAGTTTATTTATTTTTTGTTTATTTGCGCAAATCGTTTAATAATTGGTAATCTAATCGCAACACAACTTTATTGCAAAATAAGAAATGTAAAAAGTTTAAGCTTTCCTTTGTTTATTTGCGCAAATTTTATAATAATTGGTAATCGAATAACACAACAACTTTGTTGTAAAATAATAAAAGTAAAAAGTTTATTTTTTTTATGTTTATTTGCGCAAATCGTATAATAATTGGTAATCGAATAACATCATTGCAAAATAATAAAATCTAACAAGATCTTTTAGTTTATTTGCGCAAATCGTATAATAATTGATCAAATCAAGATCACTCGTACACACTTTTTTTTCGATCACAGGCGGCTCGCATTGGCTTCAATCTATGTATTATAGTTTTCGTGTAAATCAATGAAATGTAAAAACACTGCTTTTTCGAGCATTTTTTAAACTTTGAACACGAATTACAGCCAAACAGCTAAAACCACAGTAATATATCGATAATTGCTAGATTTCCCAAACATTCAACTTTCATATGCATCTATTAGATTCATTGTATCAATTATAGTTTTCGAGTAAATCAATGAAATGTGAAAACACTGCTTTTTCGAGCATTTTTTCAAATTTGAACACGAATTACAGCCAAACGGCTAAAACCACATTAATATATGTGAAAACACTGTTTTTCGAACGTTCTAATTTCAAGTTTTCAACTTTGAACGCGTATTACAGCAATATGGATAAGATCCCAGGAATGTATCTATACTTTAGCAGATATTTGGAAAATTGCTCACTGCTACTAATATTCGCGCCTCCTCTAGGACAAGTTCACGCCTCCCCAGGGAGGCGCGCCTCACAGTTTGGAAAACGCTGTCCTAGAGGGAAGAAGCAGGCGGAAGAAAAAAAATATAAAAGTTAATTAAAAATCTACTTAGATTCTAATGAATTGCTAGAAATTGATTATATTTCATTCACTAAACATTTATTAGGTGATAAATGAAAAAAATAATAATATGTACACTGTAATAAAATTATTTACATTATGTTTGAGTATGGGTCAAAGTAGAGAAAAAAAAATAAAGAGGCAATGGCAACTGCTCAATAGTAGCAATAAATTAAAATATGTCTATTATATATACATGTACAACTTTATTTCAGTTTTTTTTTTATTTTCATTTTTTTTGCTCGCTCTGAAAGAGTATATTATATTCGTTTCATATGATGAGTATAAAAGATAGTTAGAGAGATGGATAAGAGAGAGGGGAATAACATTCATGTGTTTATTATTGTCATTCGGCTCGTCACGGCTCTAAAGTATTGTATAATAATATAATATACCTTTCGCTTACTAAATATAACTTATGCGCCACATTTTGCGTTTGCGTTTGTTATTGGTAAAATCCTCATCGGCGGTGTCTTTACTTTGGGGTTTCGCTCTTCTTCTGATTCTGATGATGATAGAAAGGAAGCTCACAGACCTTTGTTGAAGAACAGAATGTAAGGAATATCTTTGCCCAACTTCTTTTCCAGTTTCTCCTATTCAATTATTACATAAATTAGTTAGATTTAGATATGTTGCTCGAATCGATTCAAATTACCTTGAGTTCCGGTTCCAAATCGCTAAATCTAATCTCAGCCTTCTGCTTGAAGACGGCGCACGCCAGTGGCGTAGCGAACGTCAGACAGACTCCGAGGAGGGCGACTTGAATGGGAAGAGTTGCCCATGGGTATCTGCATAAGGTTCCTCTACGTTCCAAATGGTTCATGACGAAAGGAGTGAGAACTGAAATTTAAATTATTAGAGAAATGGATGGATGATTAGATGGACTGTAAGACTAACCCATGCCGGGGGTTGCCATGGCGATCCTACTGCAGATGACCTGCTTGATGCCGCTCTGAGCCGCGGCCTTGGAGTTGCCCAATCTGTTGTCGTTCTGATCATAGATGGGGGTACCGTCTCTAAGTTCCTGCGCTCTCATGAAGGGAATGTTGACGCAATTGGCGGCTGCCACTGCGGCGAATGGTACAAGACGACCGATCAACGGTGGACCATTCTTAAGGGCCTTGTTAAGACCCAGCGCCGTTGCTACGGCACCTCCTGTGGCGAAGACGTACGACGTCAGCAGTTGCCTAATGAAAGATCATATAGCTTTTAGCGACATCTCTAAACAATCATAAAACAAACATACTTATCGGATAGTGAAGCGTCTCCGCTACGGTTGGTGTAGTTGACAAGAGCATTGAAGGACTGATTGAGCCACTGCCAGAAGATGACGGCCGGAGTGGATTTGTAGAAAGCCATCATTCCACCGGTGATGAGCATGTTCATGGGCACTTGAGCGGACATCCTGCCGATGATGTTCATCTTGTCTCCGGTATCTGGATGGAAGGCGGAATCGTACAACTGCTTCGCCCTCCACAGTTCGTCCACGGACATGCATTTTGGCAACGGTTCACGACACCTACAAAAAAAAAATCGACAAAATAATATTAAATCTACATTAAAATAAAGAGTTTTCAAACATTTACAATAGTTTGTAACCATAGTTACATAAAGTTATTCAAATATTTCAAGTTTCATTATGACCAATTAAATCAAACAACTTGTGCAAATATTGTGACAACTTCCAGAATATTCTGTTTACTCTCTACGCACTACGAATCACACCGTCGCAGACAGTTGCAAATCCCGCAACAAACAAAAGAAAACAACGTTGCTCATCGCCTACGTCTGCGTAATTCCGTTGCGTAACGTGAACGCATCTGACGCAACGAAATTAAGGGATCAATAATTACATCAATCGCATTCATACAACCATCCACAATTTTCATTCGTTGAAACGAGAAAATACATTTCCTTAATTACTTTCATCAAAACAAAAACAATATGCAATTATTTTTAGAATCTCATTTTGGCGTCACTCGTTTCCAAGACAATAATAATAATAGTAAGAAGAAGAAGATGAGGAGAGTGAGCAAAAACAACAACAACTGCATAAAAACAGAAGTGAAGTAAAAAGGGAGCTATTTATAAACGGCGGAAAAGCACGCAATTTCAGTGAAAATTTCCGTCCTCTGAAACGCATTAGAAGTGCACGAATCTAATAAACGTTAAAATTCACGATTTAAAAAGACATGGATCAAAAGTGTTTTAATTAATTAATTAATTAATAGGTTGGTAATTGTGTTGTATTATCTAAACATAATTGTTTAAAGAAACGTTTCTATGGTTTTCTTATTAAAATTTACGATTAACACATTGACGACGGCATTAATTATAAATAATAGTTTTGTTGCTATGTACGCCACTGATTTTGACTGAGAATAACCTCAAATATCTTAAGTCAATTACAAACTTCAAACGCCAATACATTTCTTATACATATTTTAATAATTCTTGAAGCAATTTAGAATAATACGTGATATTGTGACATAATTTAGGCATACTTTGCAAATTAACTTGTGTAATCGAAGCGCAAAGGCATTAAAAATACAATATGATTATCATAAGCAGATATTATTTCGGTTTCTAAAAAAACATTGCTAATTTGTTCGAATTTTATTGAAACGCGGAAAAAGTGCTATAGGTTTTATAATAAGCAATAATAATAATATTGAGCATTGCAATTTCTATTCAAGTCGAATATATCATCTTGTGCTCTAAGCTTGTATTGTATTTGAAT
>NW_017096716.1:0-3704 GCF_001412225.1 Nicrophorus vespilloides
GATTGAATATTTATANATTATTAGAATCACATATATCTTAAATTTTAGTTGATATAATGAATATATTTTAATTAATTTTGTTGTATTTTTATGATAATTATTGTAATTTAAAATATACTGATATATTTATAAATTCATATTATTCCATTAATTATTCATTAATTTCACTTGCATTTACCTTACGTTACGTGAATATGCAATATAAAATAGGCATTTATCAAATTAACGTCTCGTTTGTTGAAGTTGATGTGAAATTAATGTTGCCATTTTTTGATAGAGTGCGCATGTAAATTAATAATGAATATTAATGAATAATATATATATACATACACATATTTTTTTATCAGCAGATTGCTGCAGCGAATGCGCTATGTTATGTAGTATTAACTGGACTAGAGTAGAAAGAGGTCTTCGTGTTTGGAAGTCATTAGCATGAACAATGCGAATAGTGCGGTGTGATATGAATTTATGCAGTACACATAATAGCGCCCTTTCTGTGTAGCTCTGCTAAATGATGTGATGCATGCGTGTGTGCACAGTTATGTGTCTGTTCAACGTGAAAGTAATTGCATTCGAACGAATGCAATAAAGATAAGGAGAGTTGTGGCAGGAAAAGAGAGAGAGAGGAGTGGTAGAGGAGTCGGAAAAGCCAACAACCTCTTTATTGTTAATACGAAAAAAATAAATATAAGAAGCAGAAATAAAGAGTCGATGGTTCTTTGGTCCACATGGGATAATAGAGATACTGTATGTTTGCTGAAAAATATGATGATATGAGAAAATCTGAAAAATAAGCTTTAATTAAGATTGAACAGCTGAAATTAATAATGTCATGAACTAAGTTCAGTATATATGTACCAAAATATATTAGAAAATTGGTTTATATATTATTTTTGATTTATCAACGCTTTAACAATTCGGTTCTCGAACAAATAACGATTTTGAATAGATTTTCTGTTCCTCTTTAAGCAAACTAGCAATTAGATAGGTGACATGTACGGTGTCAATGACGTCAATTAACGTTTTGTACACACTCTTATAAATTGACATATGAAGCATTGTTTTTTTTTTATAGAATGTTATGTAATGAAAAAAAAAACAATGATAAATTATTAAATTGAAGACTGTGCGAACGAATTTTCATTTTAATTAGAACTATTTTAAAAAATGTTTTAAATTTCATAACGTTTGATTATACAGTATTTTTCTTTATTAGAAATAAAAAAAAAAAGTAATTAAAGGTGCGTACGTCATTGTTGAGTAAATATGAATTTCATACACTCTTTTCATTTTATTTGTTCAGAGAGATTGAAAAATAACTACAACATGAAGTTTCCCGGGAACAAAAAAAATCCCGTTTTCTCAAAAAATTTTCCGACCAAAAAACAAAATGATAAGTAAATCTGTTTAAATCAGCGTTCTCCAATCTTTTTAAATCTGCAGATTAGTAAAAGCATGAGAACTATTACAAAGTTTATTTTGAATATTGAGCGTTTACCGTTTTCTGTAGTAAAATCGAAAAAAATCCCGACCAAAAAAAAACCTCTTACACTTACAACTATTTGATTATAAACAACAATATTTTATTTCTTTTGTTTATTTTGGGAAATTTTTTAACAAAATAATTGGTAAATCTGGTTTCAATAGTTTAAATCTGCAGAATAGTAAAAATGTGAGAACTATTTCAATAGGAACAAAAAAACTGTACTGTTTTTATGTTAATAGTTAGATGATTATTACATACGGCCAAGAAGTAGCGCCGTTAAAACGCACGTGGTAGGCAAATAACAGAGAATGAGGAGAAGAAGTGGTGGAAACAGAGATATGAAATATTAATGGGCGACTTTTTATCATCACCTGAAGAAAGCGTAATTAAATTAAAATTTAATTAGTTGAAACCTGGAGTAGAAGGAGGGTGAAAAGGTGGATGTGCTAGAGGGATGGAGAAAGCAAGTAGGGAGGGATTTTTGAAATAAATTACACCATCCTCTTTCCTCGTCTGCTCTTCTCTCAGTATTAGCTTTGGGGAAGGTGATTACGTGTGCACGCTATATAGTATCCTCCGCAGCCCTCGCAAACGCTATCTACTCTCTCTTTGTATGTACGTGTGTGTGTGTGTATGTGTGTGTGGGTGTCTTAATTAATTATATAATTATAATTAATTGGGTATATTTAATATTTTACGTTAATTAGCTGCGTACGCGTTCAAGATTCGGATTAATTATCTTTTGGACTCTCTTATATATATATATCAAAGTGTATACACTATATTACACTTAAGCCCGTAAACTATTTTACGGACCGACTACGTGCACACAACTACACGTATCGTTTACACATTCTCGCCGCCTGCCATTACGAGGGATCATCTATTAATTATTTTGCACCTCGCCTGATTCTAACAAGATGGAAATTCGAATTTCACGGTTCGCAAATCAATTAGCACGTTTTTGATTGATTATTACTAAGAGGAATTTTGTATTCAGAACAGCTGCATTCAGAAAATATGCATGCCACGCTGCTAAACAGACCTGATTTAGTTTGCTACACATTGCTTATATTAATTCCATATTATATAATAAGTCGTCGTTTCAATTTCAATGATCCTAATTAATTTTCTATCATTTTTGTATTTTGTGTAATTATTACAATAATAATACAATTTTCGGATTTAATTTTTCAAAATAAACCATTAAACATTAAAAATACTTATTTAGTGTGATCTTCATCTCATTTGATAAGCAATTGGGTAATTACAGCTTCTACAGTGGTGACTATGTTGGAAAATTCATAAAAATAATGATTTTCATGACACGTGGTGCTCCCTAAAGTTTTATTTTAACAGACAAATGGCTCTTTGCTACAATAAGGTTGTCCACCCCTTTAATATGCAAGAAATTATGTTTATTATTATTTATGTATTACTAAAGTTGTAAAAGAAATGTTACTTTAATCGAATATTTTTTTTTTAAATATTTGTTATTGTTTCTAGGAGTTTTCTCACTTCTTGATTTAAAAATTAATAAAGTTTATTACATTAATTTTTTAACAATTTCAATGTATTTATGAACATTTAATATACATTTTCCGGACATTAATTATGCACTTTTTACATAAAAAAATCTGTTGCGTCTTATGTTAAGGCAATAAATTATGATGAAAAATCATAATTTAAACACATTGCAATGAAAATTTGATACAATTTTTTATTCAAATTTACTAATAATAAAAAACATTCTGTACAATTTTTCTATGGTTGATCAATACATATATTCTATATCACATTTTCTAATAAAACCAAAAAATTCGTCAAAAAATTTGTTATTGCTAATTATTTCCATCATTTATTCAAAATTCTTAAAAGTGAAATATTTATATATTTTATATTTGTACATAATGAAATTTAATATATATTTTAGGTGAATTTAAAAACTACGTAGAAAATAAGAAATATTTTGGTACATTTCTTCAACTTTTAGATTTTTGCTTTAATAATGTTTTCAACTTATTTTGGTTTGTTGTTGATTACTTAAGATTATCATATTAATTAATCCTTGTAAATATTGAGTTTCATATTCTTATAATAAGTAACTCGTTTACACCAATTTATGTTTGTTATCGCAAAAGAAATAATTAGTATATATTTTCAATAAAAGCAAATTTGATTTATTATATTTATAATTTATTATTTTTATAATTTAATA
>NW_017096716.1:3713-49165 GCF_001412225.1 Nicrophorus vespilloides
CAAATTGTTAATATTAACATTTGTATTTACTTCTATTATGCACACGAATTTACTTTCTTAAAAAAATATATAAAGTTGATGCTTTTTAATTTATTTGGTTATTAAATATTGGAATAAAGACTTCTCTATTTACAACTTATATTTGATAATTTTCTTTCTACATGGAAATGTGATTTGTTACATATTCAAAATTATTTCAGAATATAAATTGAAAATAGAGTTTAATAACCATTTGAAAACATACTGTAATTAATAATTGATAAGTTGTAAATTAAATCCCGATTTTCCTAGTAATTCCAGCAACGAATGATTTGGAATGACCAATCCCCTTTTCCCCACCCGAAAATGTGCAACGGCATAATTGACGTTAGAGTCGATGGCAATATCCGGCCTCGCAATATGATTTGTTATTGTAATATTAATAATGGCCGTAATGATGTTTGTTTAAGCCACGGAATTATTTTTGCACGTGCAGCGGGAATTTGGCAGTTCATAATTAATTAGAGGGGGGACACGTTGGCGTTCCGTCCACATAAATTTTCACCCAAATGCGTATATACACAACGTGCGGATTATAATAATTTTCCGGGTGGGTCCTCGGAAAAGCGGACCGAATTTGGGGATGTAGAATGGAGGTGGCACTAATAATCCCAGATGGGACCGTATCAAAGGGCGGTGCACCTTCCCTAATTAATTTTAATACACACCTAGAAACGGAATCCGGGTCGACCGATCGCGCAAGATGCAGAGCACTAAAGCTTCATGGAAACTGTTAAGTGTTCTAGCAAGATTTGTCCACACCCTTCCTCATCCGTCGAAATTGGCCGGAAATTAATTTTGATTCCATCCACCTCAGTCTGCAAATAGTTCTTGGATACAACGCGTGCCTTGATTATTAAATTCCAATTAATATTAACAATTGGTAACTTATAAATAATGGCAAAATCATGTTTGTTTTCTCTGTTGTTGGTATATCTGCAGTGTATAACAAGATTGGTTCCAAGGCAGTACCTTGTGGAACGCCCAATTTGATGGGACTCAGCTCATTTTGTGCTTCCTCCAATTTGATAAAAAAAAACTTTCGATCTTTAATGTAGGATTTCAACAATTCATAGAAATTGTGTAGAAGTTGCATTTTCAGCTTGTAGAGTAAACCTGTATGCCAAACTTTATCGAAAGCCTGTGTCACATCAAGGAATACAGCTGAACAGAATCTTTTCCTTTCCACATCCTGGTCAATGTCATCAACTAGTCGATTAATTTGTTCTATCGTACTGCTTTCTCTGTGAAATCCAAACTGGTGATCCGGTATGAGTCCTTTTTTGTGGATTATGTCTTTTAGTCTCTTAAAGAATATTTTTTCAAATTCTATCGAAAGTAATGGTAATAAAGTTATCCTGGTTTCGAATCATTATTATTTGCGCGACTTTCCATTGTGATTTTAAAGTAATTTTTTTTACTCTCTCTGGACATAGGACATAATATCAAAATTGAAGACACGTAGCAATTAAAAGTTTTTTTTCTCTTTAAGTATTTATTAAATAAATTAAATGTATTTGTGATTTTCACAAATTTTGTTATGTATAGACATATTTGAAATTATTTTTAATTTTTATCATTTTTTTATAAAAATACAAAATACTGGTTATTTCGAGTTATTTATATTAAAAAAAACTGGTAATTTGGAAATGTTGGAATGCTAATACTATTATTTTTTAGTCAATTTGTGTTTTATTAAGTAATTTCATAGCAATATAGACAATTGTTATATACTTATTACTTGATTAAGTGTTTAAATTTAAAAAATTGTAAAATTCTAGAGAACTAATTAAAAAAAGGTACTAGAATTAATATCTTAAAGTTATTTGATTAAACATTAACAGGTTTTAGAAACTGATTTTCCATATATTTTTTTTTATGGGTGTAAAAGTAAGTTTTTAATAATTGCTTAGAACATTGAAATCAAATATCTAATGAAATTATCATTATCATTAACCGGTATTTTTAAATCCTTTTTTCTGAACATATGTGTATAATTAAAAAAAACCGGTTTTTAAATTAAATTCACTTTCATTAATTTTCTTATGCAACAACCCAATATTTTTATATAAAAATTCGAAATACCGGTATTTTACATGAATTCAAAAACCGAAAATTTGGAAATACAGGAATTCGAAAACTAATTTAAATTTATAATATAAACTTAATGTGTTATTAAATAATTTCATAATAATGTACACAATTGTTAAATATAGAGGAAGCATAGAAGATAGAACATCATTTCGGTGGTGGATTGATATAATGTTTGTGTTGCATCATCCGTGCATGAGTTTGCAGCAAAGTCAAACTGATTTTCTGGACGTTGGACAGCGGTCGGTCATTAAAATTTCACCGTGATTAATTCCCATTTCCTCGCATCGAATCGTATGCACATTGCACACAATTAACAATAACAACGAATCCCATCAAACGGCCTCGCCAGTCCCATTAACTCGAACCAGGCTGGGCCAATTCATCCTACAGTCTCTTTGATTTAACCTAACGTTAACATATAAATACACAATTGATTCAATGATATTCAATACATCGTTTCTTTTTTTTCATTTTTTTTAATAATGTTAACTTGCTACAAATACTTTTAAGTAGAAAAGTTACACAAATAATAAAATTTTATAAAAACAATCATATATTAATTGTATAGTGTAGATTATGTAATTGTATGAAATATTTTATACATGTTTTTTTTATATTAGTTTTCCTTGTATTTTTTTTCAATTTTCATTCAAGCTGTTTCGATTTCAACAAAAAAATACTTCTAAATTATTTAGAACTGAAAATATTTGAAAAGTTTTATATAGCAGATACAATCATTTATTCTTTTTATAACTATTTATAACATTTGTGAATAAATTATTTTGGAAAAATTAATATAACGGAATTGATTTTGATTTAAAAAAAACTCAGTTTTCGAACAACTTTTCGGAATAAATTATTTTGGAAAAACAAATGTAGAAGAAATGATTACAATTTGAAAAAAAAAATCGGTTTTTGAACAACCTTTGCAAACGAATTATTTTCTAAAAATAAATTGTAAACTCTAAGCCAATTAATTATAATTTTATTACAAAATGAATCTTCAGGTTTATGTGATCGAGAATGATCAAAATATTGTATAAATTACAGTTTATGTATACGTAATGGTAGCAAACACTTTTGGTACATGACACTTTTCGTATAAATATTCATATAAAATTTAACGATATGAAATTACGTTCGATGTGGTTAATGAAGAAGAAGAAGAAAAAAAAGAGAATCAATTGAATTTATCGATGTGCTTGACTCCTGCGAGTCGCATGCAGAAGTACTGTTATTATCCTATATTCCTATAATATTTCCGAGTGGATTCCATCGCTTTACATAGATTGGTTACGCCCGTCGCGCATTTTCTAGTCGTAAATTCGGAGTTTCTTTAAATGTAAATCGCGGTGGGCGTAGACCTTAATGCGATCATTAAGTTCTCGGAGAAGGCATAGGAAAAAAAAAAGAAGCAACGAGTCGTAGAGCGAAGAAGAAAAATATAGTTTACTATATGTGTTTGAGCACATAACACATGAAGAACTCGTTGTAGTGTAACGAGATTTAGATCTTTGTTTCTACAACAGTTACAATTGCATTATGAGCATTTAAATTGAACCACATATTTGCTATTCTTGGAGCGTAGCTTTATAAATAAAATTATTCATAGTCTTATGCTCTCTCAAATTATTAGCTTCCCGAACCAAAATCTAAACGTTAGTTTATTCTGTAATTGTTTTGTACAAAAGTTATTGAAATATTTTTTCCTTGAAATAAAAAATACTAAGTTATCTACTTGAACGAAATTATTCAGTTCCAGAACAAAAATCCCAAAGTTTTTTTTTGTGGAATTATATAAAATTTGCGTAGCTAAAGTTAAAACGTATTAGCTTAAAAATACTAAATTAACTACTTAACGAAATTTTCAAATTATTCGGTTTCCGAACATAAATCCAAATGTTTATTTTTATGTAATTGTAAAACAGTTACTGAGTAGCTATAGTAAAATATTGTTAACTTGCAATGAAAAATAATAGTGGTTTAAGTATACTAAGTTAACTACTTCAACGCAGTGATTCTCAAATAATTCGGTTTCCGAACATAAATCCAAAATAAGTAACGCTTTCTAACTCGAACCTAATTTGGAGAAACTAGACATAAAACAGTTACTGAGTAGCTATAGTAAAATATTGTTCACTTGCAATGAAAAATATACACTAAGTTAAATACTTCAATGCAGCGATTCTCAAATAATTCGGTTCCCGAATATCAATCCAAATGTGCCTTTTTGTATGATTATATAAAGGTTATTGAGTAGTTAAAGTTAAAATATTGTAAACTACTTAAACACAGCAACTTTCAAATAATTCGGTTCCCGAACATTAATTGAAAACACACAACGCTTTGTTACTCGAACCCAATTTAGGTAAACTAGGAATAAAACAGTTAATGAGTAGCTATAGTAAAATATTGTTCACTTGCAATGAAAAAAAGTACTCTAAGTTAACTTCTTCAACGCATTGATTCTCAAGTAATTCGGTTCCCGTACATAAATCCATATGTGCCTTTTTATATGATTATAAAGAACCTAATTTGCGGAAACTGGGCAAATTTATTACAAGTTCTTAATAATTTATATTAAAATGTAAGAAATAATGATGATTTATACCAAAAATATTTCTTGATATAGTTATGATGATAAAATTCACCTTTGTTTCAGAGGATAGAGAAAATATTGTCTATTAAGAAAATTCGAAACATTGACTTTTTAATGGTGGACATGAATGACATAAAGTAAAGCAGATCATTGAATTCATAAATTTTAGTGGATGTATAAGGAATGAAGTGAAAAAAATGTATGTTGTAAGATAATACCGTAATAATATATATGTTTTTTCAATCGAATAAATCAGGAAGCGGTTACATATTTTTCCGTTTTTGATAAATAGTAAGCGAAATTGTAATTTATGGGACGGCGCCGCCCCCAAGCAATAATAACGAAAAAAAGGAAGCTGTGTGTATATATATATACTGCGGTGTAGTGTGAGGGAAGAGATAGGGAAGAGGAAAAGACATAGATATCTCTCGTGTGCGGCGTGTGTGTCTTCTTCCCTTTTTTTATTCTCTCTCAACCCTGCCTCTCCCTTGGCCAGGCCTTCTGTGATTTTGATTAAGGGGCTGTAACGATGTAACGTTTCGTATGTGCGCGGCGGCGGTGCAAGGGGTGGAAATGTAACCGGAAGGAAAACTACCGAATCCGGAGGTAGCAGATGAATTATGTACGATATCTCGTGGAACTTTTCTTCCTTCTCTCAGCATTTTATTTTCTCTCCGGCCATTATGGCGCGGCTGTGGCTGCGGCGGCGGCGGCAACGGAGGCGGCAGTCTAGATCTATGTAGCTTGTCCAGATGCACAAGACTCGAGGCCGGCCCTCAGTTTGCTCAGCGGAAATGTATGAATTATTTATTTAATACACTAATTCCGCGACGACCTCATCCCTAGACCGGGTGAACCATCACATTCTGCTCTCCACTTTGCTGTATTTAGTGCGGCGGTCTCATGCTGCACCCGCACTAAACGTTATATGAGACATAAATATCGTCTGTGTGTTTATAGTGACATAAATTTATTTTAGTTGGTATTACTGCATTGTGCAATATTTAACTGCTTTTGTCCCTATAGTTCTAGTGTCTTCGGTATCCATAGTAACCAATGACTAACAACAACAATTTTAGGATGTAGTAGATTGGATTATTTTATACCTTTTATTGTCAAAATGTATTTAGAGTATTTCATTTTTTAATACACACTTTATTATATAAGACAATAATAGTGAAATTTGGCGTAAATTTATAAAAATTGCCACTACTTTATTTTACAATTTGTAATTAGAGCTGTCAAATAAGTTTCACTGTCATCAGTTTCTATGGTAATAAATGACAACCAAAAACATCGTACAAACAATACTCCTACTGGTACTACCTATTAACATATGCTACCTCAATGTTACTAATGAAAATTTTACTTATTAAAAAGTAACAACTATTAAATATATTCATATTAATGCAATGCCTCGCATAGTGCGGGTTCCACCAATATTTGAAACCGGACTAATCGATGACTTTAGAACTACATCAAAATAAATAACATAAAAATTGACTTGATTGTATTAAGATAAAATAAACTAATCATTTATGTATTTACATATTTACATATTACACTAATACTAATTTTTAGAAATTATTTTGCAGTGAATCCGTACTGATCGAAGCCACAAGTACTATTGCAAATCGTATTTTAAAAATAAAATAATCTAAATTTATGTGATTTTTCAATCGTATAAACAAAATTTTGAACAAAATCAATTATTTTTTTTAGAGAGAAGTAATGTCTCTTGTTATACATAGAGCATGGTTGCATCATTATATCTAGGGATTCCCTCCTATAATTTCCAAAATTCAAGAGAAATCACGACAGGAAGTAATATATGTGATCGTGATATAACTCATTAAAAAAATAATAGTTCTTATTGTCATTATACAACATTACTTTGGTTTGTGAATCATGTACAGAAATTTATGAATTATATTTAATTCCGAAAATATTTATGTTTGTATTTATTGTTAATGATACAGAAGTTATTCATATCAATTACCTGGTAACAATGTTTCAAAACCAAAGATTGTCCTAATGCTAGGATTATAGTTCTTCATATAGTCTTCATTAGATTAAGTTTGTAAGTATTATTAATGATACAAAAGTTATACATAACATTAGCTAGTAACAAAATTTAAAAAAAAAATCAAAGATTATCTTAGTGTTAATCTAATTCTTCATGTAGTCGTCATTAGACTATGTTTGTAAGTATTGTTAATAAACGTTTTTCATCGCTTTCCTAATAACAATGTTAAACAAAATCAAAGAATATCCTAGTGATAATCTAGTCCTTGATGTAGTCTTCATTAAACTAAGTTTATATGTATTGTTAAAGACACAAGAGATATTCATGGTATTGCCTATTAAAAAATATCAAAAACAAAGACCATCATAGTGACAATCCTAGTTCTTCATGTAGTCTTCATTAGACTAAGTTTGTATGTATTGTTAAAGATACAAGAGATATTCATGCTATTGCCTAGTCACAATCCTAGTTTTTCGTGAAGTCTTAATTAGACTATGTTTATAAGTATTGTTAATAATACAAAAGTTATTCATAGCTTCATCAAGTAACAATGTTAAAAAAAATCAAAGATTATCCAAGTAATTAGATTTAATATTATTTCATTAAACTTAATATTAATTCGTATGTAAAAGTTTAATAGTTATCATAATAGTTTATTTGAATTATTTATAAAAAGGATTTAGCTTTTCACACATACTTTGCTATAAAAGTATATAAATATTGATGTTTTCTAACATGCATAAATCGACGATAATCATTGTCACTAATATAAATAAGTATATTTGAAGTAAATTTGATGCATTTCTAGATTTAACAAATAATTGTGCATATGATGTAGCATCTACACTACATGTGAGATTATGAATATATGTGCAATTTAAACTGTCAATTCAAATTTAGTGTCAATATGATAGCAAATAGCGTTTGGTACACCTGACACATATTTATGTTATTTTGTGTTACACATAGTGTGGACACAATTTTATTATAACAAAAACATAGGAAATTGAGAATTCCCTAGACGTTGATAGTAATAGCATTGTAGATACGAAGTGCATTTTGTATTGTATACACGTATCATTTTTTGAAAAGCACGCGTTTCACGTTAATTTTAGTTTAAAATAAATTTCGATTCATGTCTATTTATCAAAACCAGAAAAAATGTGCGCGCTCGGGATCGATTAAAAATGCAGTCAATCATGTCGTCCTGACGGGAGAGGAGCGATATCGGATTACATATAGGGCACACAGAGAGGTGTACAAAAAAAAGAGGTGAGAGAGAGAGAAAAAGTAAACAAATAAATAGGAAAATAAAAATCCACGGTGTGTATTTTGTAGGGCGGATGCATGCATCGGGGGTATACATAAAAAATACATTAGCGGCGAGGAGTGATGCAGTTTAATCAGGCTTGATGGATCGGAATTCCCCCAGAGAAATCAATCACGAAGAAACTGCCCACATCTCTCTCTCTCTTTATATATTTCACTCTCCCTTCTGCACGAGTAATAATAACCATCATCATTGCAGGATGATCGAGATGGTAAACCCGCACCCCCAGATGTAAAGATAATACCTTGGACCTTACGTTCGTCCCCCGCATCATCTCTCACTCAGATTTATATTTACCCCGTATGCAGTGTCACAAGCATCAGCACCACCCAAAAATAAAATTGGGGTGCTAAAGTTTTGTGTGATTCACGTATTTATTCGGTTTCGGGTAAATAAGGGCGCGTACACACACACACACATATGGACGCATCCAAACGGTATTATGAAACATCAAAGGTATTACACGCAGACACGAGGGAAAAATGTTACATGTACACGATGCGACCCTTCCTATTTTCATTTTCATTCCATTTTCCACTCATCTCTTTTTTTGTTGTTGTTCTGTTCGTTATGTTTGGGTTTTAGCGAGGCGCCCGAAACACACAAACAGACGGATAAAAAAACGGCGCGCATCCTTTAATGGCATTAATTAAGTGCGTTTGTGGTCCGATTTCGTCCAGTCGCCGTAATCTAATGACACACAGCTGGTCTTTACTTGTATGAAAGCATAACACCATCAACAACTATATGGTATACAGTATAAAATCTGTATTATGTAATGCATTCATTAATGTTATTAAAAAAATCATCTTGAAATATTAGAAACTATATTTAATGTAGTAATACCTCAACCTATGAAGATATATTCTTAACTTATTAAGGTGGACGTGGGCACCATCACTCTTAGATTATAGCAACAAAAAATGTACTCCTGAATTTGAATTTAAATATTTTTCATGGTTAAAACATGATGAATTCTATTATTTTCCGTGGGCCCCTAAAAGTCTCGTGGATCCCAAAAAAGTCTCGTGGGCCCACAAAAACCTAATGTGTCCTACGTACTATGCTTGCTGTGCCGAATGTATTAGACGACTTTAACATTGTGGTGTGAACATTCAATCTTAATAATTCTAAACTTTCCATTTTCAATTTGAGGACAAATATTACCTCGATTTACACCAATTGAAATTAGTTGATTTCTTTATCTCAATTTTTATCTTTATCCATCTGATGACAACTATGTAACACATTACAGTCACGAATGGGTTAACGTTACCTCTGATAATGAAGCTGTAATATAACAAAGTCGGAAAATCTGCAATTTTTAAGCTTATTATAATTGAAAAATTAAATAAATTAATGAAGATATATATAGAAAGTTTACTAACTCATATCTCATAGTTGTCCTTTGACCATTATTACCTGGATTTACATCAAATCACACCAACGTTCTCAATTGAAATTAGTTGATTTCTTAATTTCAACATTATTCATTTGATGACAACTATGAAACATATTACATTCGCACCTCGTTTAATGCTACCTCTTATAACGAAGCTTCAATATAACGAGTAACTCTGTCTTTAGTACAGTAATACCTCGATTTACGAATATTTATTATGAAGTCATCATGAAAATGTAATATTATTACTAAAAGATCATGATGTTAATAAAACATTGAATCTATATAATTCTCAATGTTTCTTTTTCAATTTGAGCACAAATATTACCTCGATTTACACCAAATCACATCAACGTTCTTAATAGACATAAATTGATTTATTAATCTCACAATTAACAATACCTCGATTAACAAATATTTATTCTTAGGTCATCAAGAAAACGTAATTTTATTATTTCTAAACATGTTTACTTATAGATCATGGTGTGATTAAAGCATTTAATCTTGATAATTCTCAACATTATTTTGTCAATTTGAGGACAACTGTGATCAAAATACCTCGATTTAAACCAAAGTTCACAATTGAAATAAGTTGATAAGTCCATAAAAAACTACAATTTTCAAGATAATTGTACAGGAAAAATTAAATAATTCAATGAAGAATGGCCTCGTTTTTTCTCTTAAATTTTATTTATAAACAAACATTAATGACACTTAACATTTGTATTTGATATAAGAAAAATGTAATAATTTTATAAATAAATTATGCTTAAAGTTTTATCAATTGGTGATTATTAATTATGGAGAGTAAAAATAACTAATACTTTATATTCAATTAAATGCGTAAAACGGGAAACAATCGCACTTTAATTATACAATGTTTTTGATGTTTCGTTTAGTAAAATGTAATTAATTTTAATATAAGTCGTAATTACCTTTTACGGAAAATACAGAAGTGCATGAAATTAATTAATATTGTTGGTTTTCCATAACAGTTAGTTGATGAACGAATATATGAAATAATATTCTTTGTGTTCCATTAAAAACGTATTATATTCAGTTAATTATATAAAATATAGTTTATTTAAATTAAAATAGAATTTAATTAAAAGTTCACAAAATTAGTTTAAATGTACATATATATATAAAACAGAGACATTATAATTAATTGAAACAATTAAAAAAAAAATTAAGAAAATTTGTACTATTCAAATTTTTTTACGTTTGATATAGAAAAAAATTATAAAGAAACAATATAAAAATGTTTATATACAAATATTATGTAATGATGTAGATCTGAATTTTGTAGTGCAATTAAAAAATAAAACTTAACAGATTTACTCAACAATTTTAATGAAATCATCATCAAAATCGCTTTGGAAGTTTTAATTTTGTTTTTAATCTCTAGTCATCTCTACTATAAATCATGATGTAATTAAATATCAGTTTATTGCATACATTGATAATGAATCTAAACTGACAGCTGTTATTGTATATTCTATAGTGCGGGTGCAACATTCGGTTCGGTATTTCCAAGATGTTAATCCAAGTACTATCCATTACAGAAGTTGCTTAACTATCTATCGTAAGCTGTCAAGCATACAAATGACATTGAAGTTATAAAATCATGAAAATCGTTGTTATAATTGACGTTTCTGTAATAATCTGATAACGAGTGTTGGTATTGTTACGTTACCAAGGTTTTGGCATGTAAAACAATTGGGTTTTCTAATTAAGTTTTGCGGTTGGTGCGACGGTGAGAGAGCGTGCGGGGGACGGCGGTCGAAGGCCTCTTATAAATCAAAACGACCGTCAATATGTTTACATTACCGGCAAATGGACGGCGCGGGAGGGCGCAAATGCACACCCCGACGGCGAGGACCGCGCGCGATTTCAACGGACGCCACCCGCCCCCGGCGCCACCCCTGATTTATGGCCGATGTAAATTACAGTGCAAAAGTGCGACTAATCTGTGTGACGGGAGTCACCGAACATTGCAATAAAACAACAAAACATCGACACCGAACGAAACAAAACAAATAGCAACAACAACAAAAAAAAACAGTGAAAACAAAACAACGAACACGACGAAACGAAACACGTCATTCCGCATCAATCGTGCTCCGAAAAAGCATACAGTTAATCACGACAGTCTGCATACATTTGTCTAAATTCTTGTAGCCCATAGATCAAGCAATTTATATAATGATCGTATTTTTAGTTAACCACAGTTTGACACGAAATACATTTGGTTGAAATACTTTTTTGTCAATGACTGACTGATTCAGAGGAAAACTTACAAATACAGTGGAACCTCGCTTTACGAGCATAATCCGTTCAAAAGTTTCCGGATTTTTACTCGTATAGTGAAACAATTTTACCCGTATAAACTAATTATTTTTATTAAACTTTAGTTTTAATCTTTCTAAGTTTCTTACATTTTATAGTCAATAAAATTCTCAATTACATTTTGCTTTATAACAATTCAAAATTGCTTTTATTCGACGTTTTGTTGCATTTGTGGTACATTTACTATTTTCCAATTTAATAAAGCAATTTATAAAAGCAGTTGATTTTATGTAAGAATTAATTTATTTCACAACATTCATGATATATACATACATTAACATTGAAGTAACTTAAGGTAATTAGTATTACCAAAAAAAAAAACAAATAAATTCAAATGTGCCAAAAGGTTTAAGTTTAAATAAAGTTTGTTAAACAGAATCTTAATAATTTTAATGTTTTATAAAATTATTTTTTTTTAATGTTTTTCGTTTGAGATTCAACGAATTTACAAATTATTTTCTGTGCTGTCTTCTGTGAGGAAATTATGCAAACTTTAATTTCATAATGTTTTCGATATTACTTAATTTTTTCTTCTTTTTTTTCATTTTTGTATTTTGTTACAAAAAAATGTATATGTAAACATTTATTTTTTATACTCCATTATTTTATAATTTGTTTCTTGTTTTACTCAAATGAAAGCGAATTGAATTTCAATTGAATCTATTCTATTATCTCTAATATTTCTCAATTTTTACTTGTAATTTCCTTAAATATTTAATAAAAATATGTTTTTAGTTTCCAATTGATTTATTTTTTACAGTTTTGTTTTTCATTAAGTAATAGAATATCTTCAATTATTACTATTAAACAAATATGTACATAATTTAGATAATTACTAATTTCTTATAATTGTTACATTTTTTTTAATTTAATTATCATTATTATAAATTCTATTAATTACATTAATTATTTCTACAACTTCATTTAAATTTTTGTTCAATTTTTTTTTATAAATCTTCATTTTTAATAAAATTCACATATTTTTTCAGTATACAGTATTTAATCCAATTTGAAATTCAATATATGAAATGGCATATACTTGTTTCATGAAATATTTGTTTTCGTTGAGTTGTTGTTGTAAAATGATTCAATGTAGTTTTTAAATGTATACATAGGACTTGTGTGTATTACGTTATTAAATGTAGCAAATTGTGATCTACATGTTATATAAAATATAATATTTTGATTTCATTGAGTTGTTGTAAAATAATAGTAAAACTTTGTATTAATCCATTGGAATTTGATCAAATAGTCAGGATTTCTGTAACACGAGAAGTTTGTTAATCAAATTTTAATTACCCCGAGTAGATAATCCACGAATGAATCGCACTTTAGTAATCTTAACGCAGGATAACATTAAATTTGTTTCAGTGTTTTAAGTGATCTTGTTAACGTACGTAGCGCCTTTTGTGACGAGACTTAATAACTGTATGCAGCATTCGCGTTCCACATCAATTCCGCGAGATAAGGCCGTGTTTTAATCATAATAACAATAATGATAATTTCGAGTAAGTTTCAGGTAATTTCGTCGTGTAATCCCGCTTGTAGCCTGGAATTAAGATCTTCGCTACCCCTTTTTGCGCTGAACGAGGTGCGATCGTAAAACTTTTCGTTATTATTTCTATTATGCAGAACGAGCCTCAACCTCCTCCCCATACACCTACATTCACTCCCCCATGTCTTTGCAAAACCTCCCTTAACATTGCGGCCAATGTTCATGATTGTTGTTCCTCTTGTAATTCCCGTGGGCGTGGGCGGATGGAAACGCTACAACTACAACTCTCTAAGATGATGATGATGATGAAGAAGAAGGAACACGAAATTGCCGTGTGTGTGCGAGCAGTGTATGCGATGTTCGTAAGAAAGTAATCTTCTGCGTCTGCAATGCTTTGCTCGGTATGTCGGAATAATTGGCAGAAGTCATCTCGTTCATTATTTCCGAGGCTGGCTTTATCGTTGCCGCTCACTCCATTTGCAGCCCCGAGGATAACTCCACAGGACTACATAAAACCCAAAGAAACGACTCTCCCTCCATTGCGTTACAAACACAAATACGTACAAAGAGAGAAAGAGCGAAAGCCAAACATTTGCTGAATTTATTATAATCGTTTTCCTCCAATTTCGGAGGAAATGTTAAACGCCGCAATTATCTAACATCCAGTGCGGAAAACATGATATTTTGTCGACTTCTTTTTTTTTGAATATCACTGGTCCTCTATTGAAATGGGAATCCTTCAGCTGTGACCGCTGCAAGATGTTATTTTCGTTGTAGCATTTGCTGCAGGAAACGTGCGTGAACGCCCACCCGTCCAGTTCGGTTTTTTGATACCTCTTCACTGAAGCCTTCATCCATTCAAAATCATCCATTAGATTTTCGCTTCTCATCCATTCAATAATAATAATAGGACGTGATACTTTGGACACGTGGGCTTGTTAATAATACTTCATTAAAAAGGTTACGTATAAATAGCTTGCCTCTAATAACATCGGCTTGCTTTTAGAGTGAGTCCTCAAACGAAAAGTAAAAATATACTTTATAAAACAAATTATAAATTTATCAAAGTTTTGAAATATAAAATTTCATAACATACTTAACAATTAAATTTAAATGATTTTACATATTTATTTACTTGTTGTATTAATAAACAAAAATACAAATAAATACTTGTATCTAATAACATTGGTTTCTTCATAGAATTCATAAATACCATCCACTTTTTGGATAAATTTGTATATTCAAAAAACTTTATTATATATAAACTCGATACATTTTGTTAATTATTTTGAAGATTGTTTATCAGAAGAGTACTTTTAAAGAAGTCTTTTTTTGTAGAGGGACCACTGGTGCAGACGTGGTACTGTGGTATTCTTACCGCACTAAAACCTCTTCTCTTCTTCATCAGCATACAGGTCTTGCTGATGCTGATTGTCTTTGCCTGTTTAGCACTTCCCTTAGATCATATTAATGTTGGCCTCCACTGCCACTGTCCTCGTAGACCCTCTGCAGTCTCCGCTCGCCTTCTTCTTTACTTAGTAGCACCTCTGATATCTACGCCGCTACAATATCCTAGCTCTCCGCACTCTTCAGCATTTCACTGACAACATTTTCCGGCTCTAGCAGAACTCCCAATTCTGCCTCCTCTTCGTGCTTCCTTCCAAGCCACCTGCAGCACCTAAAACGCATCAGATAAAGAAGTCCAACTAAAGGAAAAAATATATTAATAGTATAGAAATTTCTAAAAAATATTTTAAGTTATATTTATTGTATAATTAATAATTGAACTAATATACACTTGTGTCTAAAAACTTTACGTTACTTTTATATCAAAATAAAAAAAATAGTAAAATCAATTTTTTTTATTCTTTTTTTATGAGGAAACTAGAATAAATATTCAAGAAAATATGATAGTTTAGAAATTGTATCAGATTTATTTTTTTAATAATATTTAATAAAAAAGTTTTATTCAAATTGCGTCTAATAAAAAAATATATTTGGAAAATGTAATTAATATAAATCAATATTATTTTTATGTAATTTTTATTACATCAAGCAACTATGTAATGATGATTTTAATAATTATAGTAATAATATATATAATAAATTATATCGATTTTGTATTATATTACATTATATAACATGTGAAAACAAATTAAATGAACGAGTTGTCATTTATTTATAAATTCAGCTTATTTTAATTAATCTTTTACAAAATGTATCGAATTGCAATCAAATTGGATTTATTCTTAGTTTACATAAACTAACAAATTTATTTATATGAATATAAGTCAGCAGTTTAGTATAAGAGATAATGCGCAGTGATTATTAAAAAAATGACATATTATGTCACAAAAGGAGTGAGTTTCGTACACATGATTAGAACGTAATGAAAATTATACTTTAACAGAATCTAACTAATTGATATGTTATAAATATAAGTTAATTACTTTTATATATAAATTTTAATTAAATATACAAAATAATTTAAGAAGAAAAATAAACAATATAAATGATGATAAAGAGATAAAAATTAAAGATTATTTAGATAATATATTTATTGCTAAATCAAAATTTTAGAAGAAATAACATCATATTTGAAATATGGATTTTATTATTAATATTAGATGAAAATTAAAAAGGCAAAAATATTTGAATATACATATTATGCACTCTTCATAAATTATGTATATGAAAATAACTATAAATTACATTTGGAAAGTGAGAGATCAAGACTGCTTAGCAACAGTGTATCTCTTTAATGTATTATAATTACATATAGTAAGTGTAATGGATCTCTTAAGATGTACTGAACTGTATGATATGAAACACATTTCTAAACTGATTTAAACCAAGCTATTTAAATCTACTTGAATACATGAATCATTTGATTAAAGTGTATGATGTTTGGAAATGTAATGAACATTTATATAATGATCAAAATTTGTTATGTTTTTTACATTTAATAATAATTTGATAAATAAATGTAATTATCCTTCAAGAATGTTTCCAATCACAAATAAAACTAATATTAGTAAAGACATTTAAACTAATCGAAATAATTAATAGTAGATTTATAAAATATGGAAATTTAAAAAAATAGATACATTTACACTTTCAGTTACTTCATGTGTCCTTCTCTAATTGATAACTTTTTGTAAAGAAAAATTCAATAAAAAATTGTAAAATTTATGCAACAATTATTTATGTATTTGAAAATTTTTGTAACTTCATGTAGACAATTGTCTAATTTTCTACTTATTTAGTTAATTTCAATGATTTTCAATTCCTTTATTGATTTATAATATTAAACTGTTATTAAATTTCTACTTGTCAAGTAAATATTCAATAAAAAAAGCGTAACTAAAGTCTTTCAGGCTGATGTAATTGAAGAAGCGTAAAGCAAACATAAGGAATATACTACTTTTGGAGGATTGTTCATTACAGAAATACCTCGCATAATGCGAGTAATCAATTGCGCTAATTAACTACACGGTTTGAAACCAGACCAAGACGATGAACCACATAAAATTAAAGAGCACAAAAAAACTTGACTTTATATAGAAAAACATATATTGTGTTTGTTCAATTCAAATTGAATTTGTTTTGAAATTTTCAAATAGCACTATGCGCGGTATTGTTGTATTGATATTGAATGTGTGATCTGTTTGAAAATATTGTATTATATCTTAATTTGTGTAGAAGAATTCTTTGGATAAACACTCACAACTTTGGATACTGTACCAAATTGCGTGGGTACAACGGTTCCTAGATCATATTCATAACCTCAATGCAACACCATCTATTGGTTCAATATCGAAATTATCAGGAAGGTTTTTTCTAGGCGTATGAGATCCTTTAATTAGGTAAAATTGCGATATCGTTTAATGGCAGACCGCCACGCGCTGCATGCTGCATAAAAGCACCTATTAGTTGCTTGCATTTAATTGCATCGTAAAATATTTATAATTACATCCAGCAGTAATGAAAACATTAATTTTGCAAAAGCGAACGCGCGGAAACCGCCACCAACACCACCATTACCATCTCCTCCATACCAACAAAAAATAATTTCCTGAAAAATTTCCGCATACATCAATAATACCCAAGGTTTAAAACGATTAAGTTTTATAAGTAAGTTGTCACAATCATTTATTCATCACAACATAATTACCAAATCAATAGAGAAATGACTGCAAACTGAAAATTATGACAAGAAAAAAAATTAACAAAAATAGACAATAAATGTAGCAATACCTCGTATAGTCCGGATTGACTATAGTTCAGTAAATGATCCTTTTTCCTTTTATATATTTTCAAGTCACTTTTCGTGCGGTTTCAAACAATCCAGAATATTATCAGCACCAATTACCCGGACTATGTGAGGTATTGCTGCAATTTATAGGACCACCACCAACAAATATTCATCCATCAATATACATGTTCTAAAACTATTAAGTTATATAAGTAACTTGTCAACATCTTTTATTCATCACAACATAATTACCAAATCAATAGAGAAATGAGTGTAAATAGAAAATTATGATAAGAAAAAAAATAACATTAATAGACAATAAGTGTAGCAATACCTCGTATAGTCCAGATTAACTATAGTTCAGTAAATGATCCTTTTTTCCTTTATATATTTCCAGGTCACTTTTCGTGCAGTCAATTTCTATTTTATTTAATTCTTTGATTAGTATGGTTTCAAACAGTCCTGATTATTATCAGCACCAATTACCCGGACTATGTGAGGTATTTCTACAATTTATAGTTCCGCCACCAACAAAAATTCATCAATTGATATCTATGTTTTAAAACGATTAAGTTATATAAGTAACTTGTCAATATCTTTTATTCATCACAACATAATTACCAAATCAATAGAGAAATGACTACAGACAGAAAATTATGACAAAAAAAAATAACAAAAATAGGCAATAAATGTAGCAATACCTCGTAGAGTCCGGATTAACTATAGTTCAGGAAATTATCCTTTTACCATTTATATATTTCCAAGTCACTTTTCGTGCAGTCAATTTCTATTTTATTTAATTCTTTGATTAGTCCGGCTTCAAACAGTCCAGAATATTTTCAAGCAACAGTTAGCCGGACTATGTGAGGTATTGCTGTATTTTATAGTACCGCTACCAACAAAAACTCATCAATCAATATCCATGTTTTAAAACGATTAAGTTATATAAGTATCTTTTATTCATCATAACATAATTACCAAATCAATAGAGAAATGACTGCAAACAGAAAATTATGACAAGAAAAAAAAACTATAATAGACAAGAAATATAGCAATATCTCGTATAATTATACTTCAGTTTGGAAATTTTAATTAAGCAAATTAATTGAGCTAAATATAAACAAATTTTAATAATTGTTTTCAAACAGTCCGGCATATTATCGGCATCCGAATTATATGAGGTATTGATGTAATTTGTAGTACCGCCAGCAACACTACCATTGACGCCATCTTCTTCATAGCCAACAAAAAATTAATTTCCTGAAAAATTTCCGCATCCATCAATGCCGATGTTTTAAAACGATTAAGTTATCTGGGACAGCAGGCCTCCGAAATAACGTGAATAACGTCTCTCATTTTCCCTTTTATTTCGGATGCTCAGCCCCCGGGGCGCGCGAGGAGTTATTAGAATGCCAGGTGAGGATTTCGAGAGATCATCCATCATCCAGTTGAAATGGTGGTCTCTTACCTCCTCCTACTCTTCTTCTCATATTATATTTTTTTCTTCCTCTGTATGTTTCCACCTTTCGTTTCGTTTTGTCCGTTGCATATGTAGGAATTCCCGTGGCAGGAAAAGAGGTCAATAATAAATATTTCCTTGTTTTCCACTCTCTTTTTCCACCCTCCAGAAATTGTTGTTTGGTGAAGCAATTACGGCGCCCGGGCGCATTAAAAAAAGTTTCCCCACTGGTTATTTTATGCGCGCCCACCAACAAGATGAGCTGCACTCTTTCTCTGTCTCTTTTTTTTAACCCTCGTTCATTTGTCGTTGGAGTAACGAAGAAAACAACAACAAGAGAGTAATAACAATGAAGTAAAGGTAGGAAGTCCGATACGCGACACGGCGACTGTAATTACGTACCTGGAAAATTATGAAATATGATTGCAGTGTCGAGGAGAGGGCCATCCTCTTCGTTACGTGAGCGTCGGTAATTGGGCGCAGTTATGTCGGCTATACTAATAAGGTAGTAATCATTGGGCGGAGGCTCTAAAATTTGATGCGCCCAAGTATCGTTCATGCACATACACAATACACACACACATACACGTACATATATATATATATACTCACTCACACATTCGCATAGTGTAACCGCCTCCATTGCATTATTAGGTAGACAATATCTGTGTGTATGATAGCTCTGCGGCAATTGATGTAAGTTAGTTCAATTACCTTTGCCGGATTAGTTTCGCGTGATACACATTAACAATGATGAGACACGCGCGACTAGCAGTGATGATAACTGCTAATGGATCATCCATCAGTTTCAACTTTCGTTGATTTAGACCAGACCAGAATTTGTGCACCCTCAACCTCAAGTATATTAACGGTCGGCATTCATTTAACATGATTAAATGAAACTACACTTTTCTAACTTAATGACTTGTACATTTTTTTTTATATATAAAACACTTTACATAACGAAGTAAGTTTTAGTAAACTATTTGTCAATTATGGTATTCTATACAAGAGATATTCCTAATTTTATAATTATTATATGTTTAATATCAAATACAAATTATGTATCAATTAGTAAGTAATTTATGATATGAATGAACTATGTTTTCCCAACTTAAAGACTTATATCTATCATGTTTTATAGTGTTCTTCACATAACCTAGTATTAATCAGTTAGTTAACTATATATACAGTATGAGCGTTGTTTCCATAACTTATAAAGTGTTAGTAAGTATATTACTTGTCAAATATCATGTCATTAGTAACTTAGTTACTTGAAGCAGCAAAAGTAAAATAAAAATTTGAGGTTATACGAATTTGAATGGTTTTAATGACTACTATAGCTTAATTAGTGAGTCAGTCCCATATATAACAGTATTAAGTTATCATGTAGTAAGTAACTTACTTGTATCAACGATATCTTATAATGCATTTTCTCTAATGAACTATGACTTAATAGGTAAACTTATCAGTAGGTATCACATTGTAGTGGTATTAATTGTGAGTAGTCACAATTAATACTACATTAATGAAGACTACAAGTTAATTAATTGATTGACTTATGTCTTTCATTTTATAACTCCCCAATAAATGACATTATTATACAGTGAAACCTCGTTTAACGAATTTAATCTGTTCCTAAATTTTCGGATATTTACTTGGATAGTGAAACATATTCAAAAATGCACATAATATGTGTATACAAGTTTTAAGATTGATGTAGCAGGGGCGAAATCCGATACTTCTCTTCTCATCGTCACTCGTTATGCGAAACGTCGCTCGTTAAGCGAGTCATTTTTTTTACTCGTTAAGGTTCCACTGTTTATGGTTTTATGTTGTTTCTATGACTACTATAGAAGGCACAAGTACTTGTCAAACGTCGCGGAGTAAATAAGAAGCTTGTGTACAATAGTTTATACTAAATTACTTAATGATTTGTGTTAATAATATTTTTTATTAATTACTTACTAATATAATAAAATGTGAGTAAGAAATTTAATCAATTGTATATATTATTTTCTAATATATTACGTATTACTACGTGTTAAAGTAAGTTAACTATTTATTAATTGTCAATTATCGTTTAGTGAGCAACTTAATATTTATATATATTAAGAAAAACAGTGAAGAAGTTATAAAAAAAATATTTTACAAGACGATTTTCTAAAATATTTCAATATAATTTTCAATCATTTAAATATTTTATTGCATTTACAAATTACAAAAGTTAAAATATATGTGGACACTAATTGAATACTTTAACTTTATATTTATTATGGATGAAGCCTTCGAAGTATAAGTTTAAATTCAATTCTGATGTTTGGAAGCGGAACAAAATGTTTTCCACACACAACATAGAAGTAATTCCTTCGCAATGATTGCTCTTTTTACGATCGTCGAATTGTTTAACTGTCCACTACGATCCTATCTGCAGCTGTTTCCTGGTTACTTTTATATTTGATTATAAAATGGGCAATTGCGTTGTATAGTTCATTATGTTCAAGAAAAGCTTTGGTTTACTTTATCTTACAATAAGAAAATCGATATTGTGATTATATTTTTTATTACCATAAAATAGAAAAAAACTTTAATAATAAGAATAAATATATTAATTGCAACCAAATTTTGTAAATCAAGTGGATTTAAGTAAAAACAAAAGGAATATTCCACCAATTTACCGGACTGTTTGAAACCGCACAAAAAAAGACTTGTTTTAATAAAGAGAATCAAAAACTAATATTTGTGTACTATTTTTTCTCCAATCACCAATGCTCCATGGTTCATCACAAACGAGGACATCCATAAGCAAGCTAACATCAGTTTCGTCAAAGAAGAAATAGGAAAGGCTAGCACAAGATACCATAATCGGCTAAAGAATCACCCAAACCAACTGGCTATGGAGCTGATGCATACTGCAGAGCATCGTCGAAGATTGAAGAGATTCAAACCACAAGATTTACCAAACCGATTTTAAATATTGACTATTAATGTGTGCAAGTGCAAATTAACATATATGTGAAGTGGGGTTGCTGGATCTTCACTTCATTAATTATTATTATATTGTCCTTTTTAACTTACTTTAAGACATTCATAAGGATAGTTATCAATGTAAGATGATAGATTGCTTTAAAAATAATAAAAAAAAAATTCTAAATTTATTTGTATTTAAATTTGTAAACCTGACTATAGAAAATTCGCACTATTCGAGGTATTGATATATTTGTAAATTCAAGTGAATTTTTTGCTGAAATAAATAAAATAATAAATTCAGATTGTGGTGAAATGCAAGAGTAAAACTAGTTATGAAATTGTGTATATGCAAGAAAGATTGCGGAAAGTGCTGAAATGAAAGCCATGAAACGAGTCGTTATTGAAAAGTTGCGAAACTGTTTTCGCGACGACAATATTTTCAATGCAATTTTGATCTGGTGGACCACGCGAAATGCGAGATCATAATACGCGACAACTGATAACATTTTATCCGTGAAATTACAAATAATTGATTGAAAAAGTTCGCAGGATACGAAAAATTAAATGGAAAATTATGTACGGTGTTTTGACACGACAATAAAATATAAAAGTCATGTTTCAGTACATACTTTATAACGATTACAAACTTGAATTTGATTTCATATAAAAATTGAAAAAATAATTAAATAAAAACAACAAATATAATAAAATTTATTGAAAGATATAAAAATTAATATAATGATAAAAAAAGTAAATTGGAGTAATTCATAACTAAGTTATATTAAGGAAGAAAGAAGGGTGGATTTACTGAATGGGACAGATTTGTGTGGAAAATTCCCCGAAAAGCACGGTTGTCAGCTTAAGCACGAAACAATAAACCCTACATAAGTGTTAATAGCTTTGAAAACAACATAAAATAAGAAAATCTTTACACAACACACATTGACACGCCTTAAGAACCTCGTCAATACTCAGTAAATAAATAGAAGTTGTAATAACTGTAGACTATTAATACATAACTAACTGTGTAATGTATAAATAATACATAAATATGGTGTAAAAAAACTATGGTCAATAGCCAATTTCAACGATTTATATGTGTTTTGTTTGTTTCTTTTGTTTATTATTATGTTATATACTTGTTTCTTTATTTATTTGTGTACATCAGTAAATACTTTATCTCAATTGTTACATAATCAGGATATTTTTTCGTAATTTTATCAAAAAAAATAAAATATAATACCAATTTTTCATTGTGTTTATGAGCATGAATGGAGCACAGAAAATCATTACATGGCTTCTTGATAGGTTTCAAATTAGCTTTAAATGTTAATAATTTGCTGTCTCTTAATACTTATGAGGTTTCATCGTAACATCCTGTTATTGCCTAGACTTAATAACGAATTGTCCCTTCTACCATTTAATATTCCAGGTGAATCGTGTTTCCAGGTGCTTTCCCATGTTTACCTTTGTCGGTTGGTGGTATTATCTACTCTTGCCTATTGTGAATGACAGCCCTTTCTCGTTGTAAGTATCTATTAATGAAATCAACGTCAATTGTGACATTCTATTGTATCTGTTTTCTTTTTCCATGTTACATAATTTATGTTCAAGTATGAATATTCACTTTTTTTAATCAATTCCTTTATTTACTTACTATTTAATCATAACTTGAAATTTATATAATTAATTTAAAAAGAAGAAAAATCTAGTATTTGTAATTGTTATGATTTATGTAAAAAAAAATATTAAGAAATATGAAAGAAATTGATGAATAAGATTTGAATAATCTAATCTTATTTTTCAATATCTGAAGTAAACTATACGAGTATTTATTACCATATTTCCTCAAGTATAAAACACTTCTATATATAAGATTCACCTTAATTGTTGGACAATTATATTAGAAAATGTATTACATAAACCACTTTATAAGACGCACTCAGTTTTTAGACCCCTTTTTTATAAAATGTGCGTCTTATACTTGGGGATATAGGTATTTAAGTACAATAGAACCTGTTTTTGTGCAATCCTTTTTATGCAATTTTATTTTTGTGCGATTTTTTTTATGCGGTATATGAAATCCAACCAATTCCAACAGCGTTGGCACCATTATAATGTTTTTTTTATCGGTGTGTATATATACAACCTGCTCAAACGATTCTGCTAGTCGATTTTTAACAAATTCATTATAGAAGATGCGCGAAGTAGCAGTGAATTATTATGTTCAAAATTTTAATGTACAATGAGAAATTAAACGTTTTTATAATGTTTCCATATGTAATTTATTTATTTATTTCACTTTATCGTGTATTTCGTAAATATTTGACGTTATTTTTTAATCCACAGCATAAAAAAGTTTCTGTACTATACTATACAAAGTTATTCGAAATATGTTAGAATTTATGAAAATGTCGAATATTTATTTTGTGCAATTTCTTTTATGCGGTCTAAATCTTCCGCACAAAAAAAGGTTAAACATTATTTTTGTTAAATTGAACGTAAAATTATTAATGTAGACTCAATATAAAACAGATCAATATTTTTTCGTTACATAAGACGCACTACAATTTATCAAAAAAGTCTGTTTGCAAAATTTTAACATTATTGTATTTGGGTTTCTGTGTACACAAATTATAATTATATTGTTCGAAACAATTTACTATTATTTTTTCCGTGTATAATACGCACTACTGTTTTTACATTTTTTTTTAGTTTATTATTTAATTTATAAAAAAAAACAGAAAGAAAATTAATGCGGATTATAGTATTTGAATACATTTTTTTGTGTATAAGACGCGACATTGTTTTAAAATATAGTATTTTTGTTTAAAAATTTACAAATATTTATTTCTTCGTAAAATCAATACGTTTTCCGTGTATAATACGCACTACTAATTTAACATTTCTTTTTAGTTTTTTGTTTAATTTATATATAAAAAAACAAATTAAGACACTGTGTTTAATAATATTGATTAGTATTTTTTCGTATATAATGCGCATTGTTGTATTTTATTACATTTTTGTCTATAATACGTCTATAATAAAAAAAATATAGTATTTTTGTTTTAAAATTAACGCACCGGTAACAACAACAAACTTCTATACTTATTTTTAAATATAGTATTTATGTCTTAAAATAAAAATTATTTCATTGTTTGTATATAAAAAAACTTAATGAATGTGAATGCACAGGACAAATTTGAATACTTTTTTCGTGTATAATACGCACCATATTTTGAAAATATTGCATTTCTGTTTTCAAAAATTCAACTATTTCTTTGTGTATAAAACATGCACTAAACCTTGAAAATATAGGATTTCTGTATTAAAATTTTCAAATATTATCTTCTTCATTTAGGCATTTTTAATGAAAATGAATACACTATGAATACAGCAGAGACATACTTTATTCGTGTATAATACGTAACGTAAATTCTATATCAAATATTTCTGTAATAAAATTTTCATTTTTTTTTGTCTTCATGTATAAATGGAATTATGCAATTTAATGCAAGGTCAGCACTCCGTATATAATACGCACTAAATTCTGAAAATATAGAATTTCTGTCATAAAATTTTCATTTTTTTGTCTTCAAAAACAGTACACCGTATATAATACGCACCATTTATTTTTTAAATTTTGAAATATTTTGTTTTTTTTACATAAAAGGTTTTATTATATTTTGCTCAGTAATATACAATACTGTATAAGACGCGTCAATAAAATACAGTATTTTTTGTATTGTATTTGTTGGTCCATGAAACGCACTATTAAATTATGATTAGCAATAGGTTCGGTGTACAAAACGCGCTTTCAATATAAATTTATGAATGTTTACCTGTTTTGTTTTTATATTAAGGTTTTAACATGTGTACTGGTTTTTGTAAATAATGAATGAGTTGAATATTGTTTTTTTTTGTGGGTATAAGGTAATGGATGTTGTTTGGACGACATGAAGTGCGGATTTTCCGAATGGCCATTGAGGTATTGCGCTTTGTCCTCGTATGTACGTCGAGTGTAATTTATGTAGATGCGATTCCATAAATACAAAGGATAATTATGGTCCCCCCAATCCGCCTGGGCATTTAAAATCGTAATGGCTCACAAACCTCCTCCGACCTACCAAAAAGCCCCCACACCACCCATCACGACCCCAAAAACGGGTGAATGGCTGCCACTTAACAGAATTAACACTTATAGAAAGGCCCGAGGGCCCTTCGCAAAACCCCCTTTACACCTCCGCCCCACCTCATCCAAAAACCAGAGACATTTCCTCCACCTTCACCCAAAACCTCTGCGACGGACGGACGCGTGTAAATGTGTCAGTTTTCACGCCCCGATTGACTCGCGTGCGCTCCTCTCTATATGTTTTTCCGAAGGGATGCTAATAATAATCCGGGGTTGCTATATTCCAACTCAGCTTCTGCTTCTGACACGCATCCACCGGACGCTCCTCGGCTTTTGTCAGGATGCTAATCAGCATTTCTACGTCGACGAAACAAAACACCGCAACGTTATTTTTTTTCTCCAACATTCTCTTTCTTTCTCTCACGCATTCATTTTCATTGTAATACCGGGCGTGTAATACAAAAAAAATGGATTCAAACGCCCGCTGGTATTTTTCCTCTTTCTCTCCGTTTCGTACTTCTCTCTCTCTCTCTTCCGACGTTCCGAACCCAGTCAAGGGATGTAATTGATAATGTCAGCCGAAGCAAACGTTGAACAGCTGGAGCTCCCTCGGTTTAATCTCGAAATGAATTTTCTCTTCGCAAAACTCCCGATTCGTATAAAATCGTAATTTAAGTGTGAGCCCTCAAAGAGTAAAAAAAAATAATAGTAATACAGGAGGAAGAGGAAAAAGTCGGGTCGAGCGTTGAGGAAAATAAACGGAACGAAACCGGATGTTCAATCGTATTCGCACAACCAATAGATTATTGGCTTTTAAAAATAGGATTTCGCTTTCCTGGTTCAATGTTGGGATTAGTACTTAGCGTTGATTGTTGATACTCAATCCATTAGGAAATATAATGGATTCTATTTTACTACCAGCCCGAAAGACCTATTTTCTAAATGAAGATTAATACAAATAATTACCGTTCCAAATAGAAATAACTTGATAAACTTTAATTATCTTAAATTGATAAAACTCTTAGTAAAATAGTAACTTACTGAAAAAATATACTTGACAAAGACTTTATAGAAGTAGTACAGATTAGTATTATTATTATGATTATGAAATTATTTAGATACATATATAGACTTAAAGATTTTCCTTCCACATTTTAAGAGGTACTAACAAAATCATTTTAGATTCATAATTTAGATTACAGAATTACAATATATTCGAATACAAGACATTATAAACATCATCAAATTACCCTAAGCTCAGATCAACACAAATATTCAAAATTTGAGATAGTTATATACGCATTAAGCCATCATTTTAGAGTTTTTGTAATTAAATCATTAAATCAAAATTTATATTGAATTTTTATGTATTAATTTATTAAGATCAAATTTGTTCTTTCATTTAGGAAACACAAGTTTAATTAATATAATTTTAATAGTTCTTGAGATTGGTACAAGAAATTCCAAAAGTTTTCTTTTGTGATTTCTTTAAAAAGTATCATTTAATAATATCGTGATTATGTTTATTAAAATAATATTGGAACATTACTAATAGGTTCAAATAATTATAATGTAATGATGAAAAGAGTTAAAAAAAAAAGTAAAACCAGATTTAAAACGAACAAATTTTGTAAAAATTGTTGTCTGATAGAATCGTTCCAGTTTATACTAATAAATTATTTACTGAAATAAATTCATCAAATTACATGGAGTATGTTGAATTTGTATTGATCAAAAACGATAATTAACTTTGTATATATTTCGATTACATGCAATTACGTTTTCAACGCTCAAATTCCAAATTGTTCGCATCATGACACAAATAATACGCACCATGAGTCGAACAAATAACAACACGTTAACCAATCAAATAAAGAAATCTAATCGAATATGTAACGATATAACGAGTGGATGTAACCAAACTAAACAGAAAAGAAAATAAAAAACGCAATATTTGATCAAGTAAGCATTACGGTGCACATACAGAAACATGGACCCCGTTGCTAAGCAACAAACAATTAACTGTGTTCCAAGCTATTAGAGACAAGTGGATGGGAATAGTCAAGGTAACAGAGTTCCTAACAAAGCGAAATACAGCAATATCTCGCATAGTTCGAATTGTAATAAGTTTTGAAAATTTAAAAACAAAATAAATTTTAATTAAAAAAAAAACATCATAAACAAAATTATTTTTCTATACATAAATTCTTGTTTTTTTTTTTTCATTTTCACAGTCAAGTCTCTAATAGTATGGTTTATTTTTATGCGTTTTAAAGTCAAAGTCCTCGATTAGTCCGGCTACAAATAGTCAAAGTTTTTAATAAGGCCAAATACAGCAATATTTTACATAATCCTGATTCACTATAGTCAGATTTGAAAATTTCGAAACAAACTTATTTTTGATTGAACAAAATAAAAATAAATCCTAACAAAAATTACTTTTTTTTTATACATAAATGGTTGTTTTTTCGCTTTATACAGTCAAGTCTCATTTTGTGCGTTTTAATTTTCTGAATTTAAAAGTCCTTGGTTAGTGCGGATTCATATAGTCAAGATAGCAGAGTTTGGAACTAAGCCAAAATACAGCTATAATTCGCATAGTTTGCATTCACTATAGTCAGGTTTAAAAAATTCGAAACAAACTAAATTTTGATTCAACAAAATATAAATAATTCCTAATGAAAATTATTTCTTATACTTAAAAATTTGATTTCTTTCCTTCTTTTACAATTAAGTGTCTTAAGTTTTCTTTTCTATTCAAAAGTTAAAAGTCCGGATTCAAATAGTCAAGGTAACAGATTTTGTAACAAAGCTAAAATTCAGCAATATTTCGCATAGTCAGGTTAAAAAATTTCTAAACAAACTAATTTAACAAAATAAAAATTAATCCTGAAGAAAATTAGTTTTCCTACATAAATGATTGTTTTTTTAATTGATTTATTTATATATGGGTTTAAAGTCCTCGATTAGTCCGATTTCAAACAGTTGGAATTATTGGTGGAACGAATTACCCGGACTATATGAGGTATTGTTGTATATCGAATTGGTATGTTTTTTTCGAAGTTATGAAATCAATCCTCTTTTTGCGATTTTAGTTTTTGTTTAAATAATAGCCAACAAAAAAAAATATTGGCAGGCTCACAACGTCAAAATAAATAACGCCGTATCAATAACAATCAAATAAAATTATTTGTATACGGTGTGATTTATTTGAGTGTGCCAGACTATTTGGAATTTATTTTGTAACACACATGTATCGGCGGTTTGTAACGATCGGTTTCGCTGGCGGTGGTGTAACAAACTATGTATATGTATGTATACATACACGTACTATTCATGTGTTTGTGAATGTGTGTCGCTGCGCAATTTTTCTCTGCGGTAAATTTAAAGGCAACAATTTCGGAGCGTGTTGTGTGTATTTCGACATGTTTCGACGTATAGGAAATGCAGGACACGTAGCCACCCCCGCCGCCAAAGGAGGAGCATCCAGAAGAAACAGAAAGGGCTTCTAATGCGCCGTGAATTATTCACATTTTCTACTGTCTTCTCTTCTATTTTCTTCGTTTTTTTTTTCTTCTCCAGTTTTGTTTGTAGCCAAATGGATTTTTATGTTTCGTCTCGCGTGCGGCGCAATTTTCGATTCGATTACGTCGCCTCCGCATCCCTTGTTCCGGAGCGTCGCGACGCCTGTCCGCACCGTCCGACACGCTCCGTGCACACGGCAAAAACAAATAAATACCGGTGGCGAAAAATTCGGGTTTCATTGTCAGAGTTGGCACACCAGTATTAGTATGTTATTTTTTTTTGTTTCACTCTCTCGTTGTTGGGGTGGTTTTGTTTTGTTCTGTTGTTTCAGTGTCAATTGTTTCGGCCACCCCCGCTCGTGTTTATTTTCCTTATGGGACTGATGCCCCGCATCGGATCAATCAACGTGTTCAATTGATAGCGAACCATTTCATTCCGATATTAAGCTATAATTAAACGGGACTCTGAAACTTTTTACCTTTTGTTATTTTCACCTTTTGTTTCACCTGGCATCAATAACCAAAAAAAAATACAGCGATTTGAGTTTCTAAACAAGCTATTGTTTTCAACATGTTTCATTTGTTTTATTACAACAAAAGCTATCAGAATTAAAAACCGAAATAAAAGTATTTTAAGCATATTTTGATTTCCAGTTGTAACTTTATGATTATCAATTAAAAATAATAATTATGCATGTTTTTACATATATAGAAATATTAATTTCATTTATTTACATTTTTACCTAATTAATATATTTGTCAAATCTTGTTGTTTTCTTCCTATATATTGTAAAATTGTCCTTGAAAATGCTGCAATTTTTAAGGTTTTTTTTTTCGACTATTCTGTTATGGTTTTTCTAATAAATTTAGTATTATTAACATTATCGCTTTAAGGACTTTCTTAGTTTTCCATTATTAAACGTACTCTAAAGTTCACTTATCAATGTAAGTCAAGTAACTTAGAAAATGTCGCTAATTGCTTTTGTATTTTTTTTCTAATAAATCAACACAAAATATAAAGATTATAATAAAGTGAGGAATCGGTTAACGAACAGTTCGAATTGCGAACCAATCAGACAACAAATACATATTGGGATAACGAAAATCTTACGGATCGATTGAAGTTTCTTTTAGAAGCTTTAGTGGTGATTTGAAGCTTAAACCGCTTCTTAAATCGTGATTCGGTTCACGAACAATTTGTGTTGCGAATGAATTATGTTCGTTAATCGATCACCCACTCTATTTAAATTGAAAATCATACTTGAATTTTTACAATAATCTATTCTTACCGTAAATCTTTCACTCCTATACCTATGTTAGAAGTGTTATGTCTATTGAAGACGACCAAATTTTGGTTTATACGTTATATGTTATATGTCATACCTTCATTATTACCTACTGAATGTTATTGATTGTATTATGTGTTATTCATATGTGTTGATACCTAAAGTTGGTACACATGTCACAATTACATGTGAAAAGTTACCAAATGCAAAAAAAAACATGGTAAATGCATCAAGGTACAATAAACATTGGACAACGGGGAATCGTTTTCGGTGCAATATTAAATGGATTTTTCATGTTTGTTTACAAATCGTTTCCATCATGTGTTTTTTTTAGTTTCATTACATTGAAAGCTTTCATAGTAAATTTAATATCCAATATTCAACACTATTTTTACTTTTTATGACTTAGTATAATTAATTTAGCTTTAAGAATAATATAAACTTAAAATATACGCTTTAATCATATTAAATGAACTAAATTGAGAAATTACAAGAATACCTCGCATAGTCCGGTTAATCTGTTCCGCTAAAATCCCGGACTACGTGAAACCGGACGAATCTAGGAAATAAATACTCACTTTTAGATCAACCATAATCTTCATACTTTATAAAATAATTTATTTTTTATTATTTTAGTGCAATTGTTGGAATAAAAGTAAATTAATTATTAATATTTGATATTATTATTTGTTTTGGTTGGAAAATATTTCTGTTATTTTTTATAAATAAATTGCCTAGCCAGTTAAAATCATTAAATATAAATAGAAAATATAATTGTTTAATATAAAAAATGTAGAATTTGTATGATGTAAAATAAAATATGCGCAATTTTAATTGAAAATTTCAAACGAATTAATTTCAATTGTGTATTGCATCTCATTTATTCCAATGTTATTTTTCATCCTCATTCGGTTATAAAACATATTTGCATGTTGCATTTGCAAATAGTTGAACAGATTTATCCCATCAAATATGCATTGAATATTCAATCAAAAAAAAAACAATGAATTCGTTTGAGACTAATTCAGGTAATTTTAGTTTTTTGCTCAAATATTTTTAATGAATACTGAAATGAACAAATATTTCTATTGATATCTTCTTAAAATTTTAAAAGTAAATTTATTTATCAAATAAAATGAACAGAAATAAATTGAGGCAAAATTGTATTAATTTTTTTGTCCATCTGGATTAAATATATGAAACACGGTAATATAAATGGTAAAAGGTGTCGGAGGAGACGTATTGTGCATCCATAAAGCTTTCCAAAGGTACAAAAGACATTCGAATCCGAGCGGATCCAATTTCGACACTTACAGGAATTACTCTACCTGACGTTTCGCAACGATCGAAATGTAGTTCACTGCAAATGTGCACTCTGCAAACGAAGAACCTGATCCAATCATCAATATCCAAAGTGAAGTAAAATCGTCATTTGTAGTGTATTTAGTTACATGAAATTGGGGTTGATGGTTTTCAAAAAGGTTATTTTTTGGTTTTTAGTTAAAATTATCCTATTGTTGGATAAATTTGTAAAATTCAAATACTTGTTTTCTTGAATTAACTTGTAAAATTCGAATATCGATTTTTTTGTTTAAATATTCAAATATCGTTCTTTTTTTTGACTATTTTGTAAAATTTTAATACCGGTTTTCTTGGATCAATTTCGATAAATATGGAAAATTAGAATTCTTGTTTTTTTTTAAATTTGAATAAATTTTTACATTTTTAATACCAGTTTTATTGAAATAAAAAAATAAATAATAATATTTGATACAGAAAATAAAAAACAAACATTTTTTATTAATTTTTCCAAGATTAGAGACATAATGCAGTATTTCAGATATGTTGCCTAAAAAAACAGTAAAAATATATAATCGTTGGATGATGACTTTCTAAATCATTTTTCTTAATAAAAGAAGTTATATTTGTTAATGATTTCAGTAGTTACAATTGTTTGTATTTGGTTTTGTAATTTGTTTAATTACATTTTTGTAGTTTATTGTTATTTGGTGTTACATGGAATTTATTTCATTTGTAAAATTATTGTATTTCCATTAAAAATGAAATAAACTCAAACATCTCATTTACGTATTTTTATCATTTGAATTCAGTTTTTTTAACGTTTTATTTTGTTAAACTTATCTAGTTCAAAAGTGTCATGAAACTTAAAATTTTCGAAACAGATGATAATATTTGTTATTATTTTAACCGGTTTGTGGAAATACCACAAAATAAAATTAATTTCTATCATTTAGATTCAGTTTTTTTTACGTTTTATATTAAATTGTTCTAGTTAAAAAGTGTAAACAAACTTAACATTACAAAAACATGATATTATTTGTTATTATTGTAACTGGTTTTTGGAAATACCGCAAAATGAAATGAATTTCTACCATTTGAATTTAGTTTTTTTTTACGTTTTATTTTGTTAAATTTATGTACTTCATAAGTGTAAACAAACTGAAAATTTTAGAAACAGATGATATTTGTTATTATTTTAACCGGTTTTTGTGAATACCGGAAAATCAATACCGCAAAATGAAATTAATTTTGCGATGAGATAGAAAATAAGGGAATGTCTGCATTGCCGCAAGAGGAGAGACACAATGGTAAATAAATAACAAGCCATTTGTGCAGAATCTCGACAAATTCATTCAAGGCAAGAAGAATAGAAGGAGAAGAGAGAGAGAGGGGGAATAATAGCCCAATACGTATTTATATATTCCCCATCTCTTTTCCAATTCATTAAGGCCAACCCATAAATGTATCCTCTATTTCTCTCCAATTCGATACTTCGAACATATATACACATTTTGGTCCTGATACGACCCTAAAACTCGGTAAATTTTGTTGGCTCACACGTAAGAAACACGAATTCATTAAGCCTTTTAAAATTGATGAATTCATTGCACTTGATTGATCGTCCAGTATTGAGAAATCATCCTGTCCCACGGAGAGATTAATTAATTCGAAGAATTCAATTAATAAACGAAACAATATGTAAATAACGATAATTATTACGTTTTTTTCTCTCTCTTCTGCTTTTGCTTTTGTAATAACAAATGTGAACGGTCGTTAATATTTGATATAATTAAACATGCCATTGTTTTCTATTACGAGTCAGACTTAAAATTAATATCCTTTCTTCGCTGGAAGAACAATGGCTTTAGTTTCGAGTTCTAATTAAAAGTGCTGAAATCATTTTGAAATACTGTTTTATAAAGACCTCATCAACTTATATTAAATTATATTTAAACTTTGTTAAATATATTGATTAAGATTACCTTTAATTTTTAATTTGAATATTAATTGTTTATTCATTCTTAATAAATCTATACTTCATAAAATCTTATTAGTAATTATTAAAATAAAAATGAAAACTTTTACTTTTCATACTAATTTAATTATTTTATTAATTATATTAAAATTTAACAAAAAATAATACAATAATGGATTTATTTTTAAATTTCTTAATGAAAACCTTATTTGAAGAAAACGAAAAGTTTGATGTTTTTGTGAAATTGAAGAATAATCATTCCATTTTTATAATATTTAATTAAAACTGTATAGAAATCTACAAAAATTATATAATTAATTCAAAATAAAAGTCTATTAATACTTAAAGTAATTAGAAATTCAATTTGTATTAATTTTAATATATTTATGGAAAAAATTAACAATAATCTTGTTAGTTTTATATTTATCTATAGAAATGTCTTTGAATACTTAAACATTTATAAAATTAAAATAGAATTATTGTATTTAAAGAAATAATTGATATTTAAGTAAAATTTACTAATATTTTTTTGTAAAAAATGAATTAAAATTGTATAATTAATGAAAAATAAACATTTTCTTGAAATTTAAATTCTTAAAATTGGTAAAATTAAAAAAAATACAATCAATTAAATTTTGTTTCGTTGTTTAAGAAATTGCACTTTTTTTTCTAAAATATCCACATTCATATAATGTACCTATAATAATTTATACTTTTTAAAGATGAATGAGATTTGGTTATTTTTGTATCAAAACTCATTCACACTTTTGTTAATTCTCAATTTTTTGAATTATTAAGAAACAAATTAATTAAGAACATTTTTTTTATAAAATATAAATTATGCATTAGTTACAACCTCAAATAATTGTATCAAATTGTTACTATTAGATCAAGTAGAAAAATAGTAAAATCAAAACTGTAGTCAGTATTATTTAATTTATGTTCTTTCATTAAATGGTTTCCAAATCAATCACACCAGTCTCTTGAAAAAAATATATTAGAACTCTAAATAATTAGTTTTTCAAGAGAAAATATTATTTACTCCATCAAAAAAGTCAGGATTATATTGTTTCAAAAGGATAAAAAAATAATTATAAATTATAATATTCATAAGAAAAACAACTTGTCATAACAGTTATATTATCAAAACTGAACTATTGCATAAATATTGACATATGTAAGAATAGATCCTACTAATATTTTATGTAATTCCTAACTCAGATTTAGTGAAAGAAAAATTATCAATATCAATTATTATATTTAAATTAAGATTAAAATAATATTTCCTAAAATTGAATTAAATTTATTTAATTTATTTATAATATTACTAATTTCAACTACAAAATGGAAGAAACATGAATATTTAGAAGGTTGGTAAGTTTTGTATATTAAATTTGAAATACAAAAGTGTAAAAATGTCGCGAATTGGTAAATGTCCTCTCCGTTTTTTTTTTAAATTTAAAAATTCGTGACAAAGGTAAAAATAATTGGTAAAATTTAACGTCATTCGAAAGAAAATTTTCTGTTCTACAAGATATTGTATTTACTTTTAGGTTACAACCATTATGCTATTGAATACACGCCTTCAAAATAGAAATGGACATGAACAAAACTGAGAATTAAGCCTCCAAAATTGCGATATTTTTTTCGTTAGGAAGAAGTTGTGAATAATAAAGAAGAATACATTAGAGTCTAATGTGTTATGTACTTGTTATAATTTTCTGTTGTTATGTCCTCTTGTCCTCTAAATTGAAAACAACAGACATAACTTATGTTAACACCTAATGGAATTAAATCTAATATTTCTAAAAATGTAAATAAACTTAAGTAATTGGACTGTTTTACATAAGAATTAACTGAAGTAAACTTAGATAATTAGAGTTTGTCTATAATATGAGTATAGGAAAATAGAATAGGTAAAGCAGTTAGGTTGTCGATTTCATGCATTCGAAACTCGAATCCGGCAGGACGAAAATCATCATTCTCGAAACAGTTTCCCATCGTCATATCTGCAAAACCCGAACACACACACCACTCGTGTTCGATTTGTGATTTATACTGTAACAATAGCCCCGTGTTCCATCCATGCCCATCTCGAAAACCCCCCCTCATTCCAAAAACGGAAACGTGCAACCCTATCATTTAGTGAATGGGCAATGAACGATCCACTCCTGCCCGCTCCTCGTGAGCTGTCGATGTAAATTGGCTGCATTTAAGTGCTCCCAACCCTTCACCTCTCTTTCTCTCTTATATCATCCTTGTAAATCATCCGTCGCGTCGCTATTTACCTAAAATAAATACAATGTGTTGACGTGACAAGATAATTCCACACGCCGTTTAAAACGCTTCAAGAGAGAAGATGAAAAATGAATACAAAAAGAAAAAAAGAATGAAGAGTGGCGATCTCCTACACGACCCAAGCAGCTATTATTTATTCAGATAACGAAACTGGATTTATTATTAAAAGCGCCAATTAATGTTAATAACGGGGAACGTCGGCATGTGTGCATGGAGCGAGAGGGAAAAAAAAGAAGGGCCGAAAACCAATTTCACTTTCGTAATGAGCACCTTTTGTTCGACGGCAATCATTCCGTTTTAGAGCCCGGACCTGCGAAAGAAAGGATAACAGGAACGAAAGGTCAACAACAGCAACAAAAAAAGGAGTTTATACGTATAAATATACATGGAGATCACAGGAAGAAAAGGCGGACCCTTTTTTTAAACATATTTCTCTCTCTCGCTCCTACAAAAGCGGTCTTCTTTACTCCCAATTTGAATTTACAATGTTCTTTATTCCATTACACATTATTTTTGGGATGTAGGTCAAACCTTTCGGCCTCTCCCCTGTTTTCCATAATACACGTACACTACATGCTACATACACATTTTGCAGCGCCATTATTTTCCGGGTTCCCTCGCGTTGCATTGCATTTTATTTTTGTTGTATTTTTCATGTTTTGTTCTCTATCTCTCTCTCACTATTTATTTATTTTGCATTTTCGCCGTGTTTATTATATCGTATTCATTTGCGCAATTAATTATCAATAGGCCAAAAACAATTTCGCCGTCACGCGCAAATTATTCCACTGTTTTATTTCGAGTTTTGCGTTTTTGCACGTTTTTTGCTTTCGTTTCGTTTCATTCGATACACTTTTGTGCTCCGAAATACACGCTGCATTCATAGCTGTTATTATTATTACTTCGAAATCGATTCATCATATGCATATATTTTTTATATATATCCAAATCGACGGTTTTAATTGCGCAAGAAATGCACATGTTCATTGATTTCAATGGAACATATTATTCGTTTCGCATTGTTTTATGTTGTTGCTGTTGCTTTTTCACATTGGTTTCGTATATTTTCAAGCGCTTTGTTTTCGTTTATTAACTTCTATTGTTTAAATTTGATGTTTCACATTTGATGTAATTTCAGTTTTAACTGTTAAATCCATCAATCTTATGGTAATTGTATCCAGTGATTATGAAAATGAAATATGTAAGCTAATTACTAAAAGCTTGGATAAAGCAAAAACTTGAGTCAAATGTGTCAAAATTTAGTAATATGTTTATTCTGTATTAAATTTTATATTTTACATTTGATGTAATTTCAGTTTTAATTGTTTATGATTATGAAAAACGTCCATCGTTTAGGAGAAATATTTCATCCAATAATAAACTTAGTATGTGCATTTTTACAATTCCATAATTAATTTTTATGTTGAATTTCACTTGAAATTAGCGTATTTTTAGCAATAAGAATAAACCATAACTCATTTATTAATATTTAATGAAATATGTAAGCTAATTACTGAAAACTTATGCAAAAACTTCAGTCAAATGTATCAAAATTTAGTAAATATAGCGTAATTTATTTTCACAGTTTTTAGTAAATTTTGATTTAATTAAAATAATAAATATATTTGAAAAAAATGCATAAAAAATCGATAATAGTTATAATACAATTTATATGAAAGAATTTCGAAAAATATATAGAAACAATAAAAAAGTAACAAATGATTTTTTTTTCAGAAAATAAAATGAACATTTTTGTAATTGAATTATTAGGTAATTAAATTGAAAATAAAGAAACGAAATAAATGTAAATAATCAAATTTGAAATGCAGAAAAATATATTGAAAATTCTTAGTATAATACGAATTTTGTGACTGAATTTTCGAAAGTATTTAAATCATAATGAAAAAATATTTTTTTCAGAAACAAGAATGTATAATTGTGTAATTGAATTATTTATATTTAATTAAATATTTAGGTTAATTCAAAATATGTTTAATTGTTTATTCATTAATTCGTAAAAAAATACATGTAAAAATGAAATAAAATTTCTCCCATAGTTCAAACTTTAATTAAGAACCGTATTTTCGGACTATAAGACGCACATTTAGAGACGATTTATTAAAAAAAAATATTTTTTATGTTTCTTGCGCATCATAAGACGCACCCAAAAGAATCATTTTCTCTATTGGTGGTGGACCAAAATGTCTTTCTGTTGCTCTGTTTCCATATTATTTTGCATAATTGATCACATTTAGTTTATACCTCACGTTATATGAAAGTCTTTTTTGTTTTATTTTCAAATTTAGAGACGATTTATTGAAAAAAATATTACCTTCGGACCATAAGACGCTCCCAAAATTTTAGTCCATTTTTCTATGTAAAAATATCTGAAAATTGAAATAGTTTTGAGAAAATATTAATTAATTCATGGTATAGAATTATAGTAATTTTTAATAATTTGTAGTCAAATATTACTATTTGCAAGTGATATGTATATTTTTCTATAAATATAATTTACTGTTTCAATCAAAGTAGTTAACTTTTAAAAATTAATTAATTATTTGAGGGGAGGACAAAAATACGTTACATGCGATTTTTAACACTTCTGTCGCTCTCTACAATCACACCCTTAGTTTACACATAAATGTTCTCAATGTAGACGCATGTTTCTGACGGATGTCATATTCACGTCCCCTATACTTATTTTTTTAAATGAAAACATTTTATTGATTTTGAAAGTTATGCTACAATTCAAACACGTATTTTATTTGTTATGATGTTTTTCCAAATCATTGATTTAATAGAGAAAATTCTTATTTATAAACACTTTTTATTGATATATATTTTAAAATAATCTATGTATTTTCAATACATTTTATTAGCTTTTATTGTATTCAGATATACTATTAAACTGATGTATTTAATTAATATAACATAATAAAACACTGCTTTAGTTTTTATAATTTTTAACTTTAATTTTGATTAAATAAATAACTTTCTATTTCATATCTTCAATTTATGGAGAGATTATGAAATAGTAATAATTTATACATACAATATTAATAAAGACCTTAAATATTAAATGAAATATAAAAAAAAAATGTCAATGTGAAATTAAATACAATAAATAAACTAATTACAATTAGATAGCTCATCTAAATTGTATCGTATTAAAGTTAAGAAGATTCGAAAGGACTCTCCAACAAATTGGGGAGACAGAGCTTAAATACGCAGCAGCAAAGAAAATGAACGTTAAGCTTTAACAAATTGGAGTGGATCGGATTTCGAGCATGTAAAAAGCAACAAAATTCATGGTTCGAAGCAAATCCAATTTAATTACATCAAAAAAAAACTGAGTGAATACCAATCACATGAATACATCAATTAATAAATATAAATGATTCTTACAAAAAGTAACACAAAATTAACCTCATATCAAAATAATAATTTTAATTCATCTTCAAAAAAAGTAGTAACAAAAGTAGAATTTTTGAAATTTCATATCTAATATATTTATATATTTACGATTGAAATGAACTAAATAATTGCTACAAATTTACATTAATTTATTTTTTGACTTTCTACCTAATATTTATATAAATACAACTAATTTAGTATATCTTTTAATAATCTTATACACTTTTAATTATATTAACATTTTTCCTCGTGTTTTTGTTAATTAGTAGTAAGTTTTCTAAATTTTTATTTTTTATAAAATATACATGCTAATTTATTATTTTTGTTTCAATTTTTAATATTTATTAATATTACTCTTTTCATTCTATAAACATTATTTCCATTGTATTTTGTTGCTAATAATTAACAAAACTATACAAAAAAACTTAATAATTAAGATCGTAACTTTCACATGATAATATCAAACATCCTAACAACGTCTAATTTAATATTTTTTGCTTATTTTTTTTCTATTGTATTTTATTGCTGAAAGATACTTACCTATTATTGCATTAATTAATTGGGAGTAAAGACTAGATAATTAACTAAAGTATAAAAAAAGTTAATAACTAAAATACTAAATTTCACATGCCAATATCGAAGATCCTAACGTTTAATTTTGTATTTTTGCTTAATTTTTGACATATTTTTTTTTTGCACTTTTCATTCTATAAACAAATAATGATAATATTTATTAAAACAGTAAAATTACAAAATAAAAAACTCAATACAATAATACAAATATTAGAAATCAAAAAGTCAACTGCTTAAAAGGGCTATTGACCATTGGCATTTTGCCCTTCTATAAACATTTTTCCTATTTTATTTTGTTGCTCAAAAAGACTTAACTATCATTTAATTAATTAATTAATTAGGAGTAAAACCAAGATAATTAACAAAAAACTTAATAACTAAGATCGTAAATTTCACATGCTAATAACTAACATCCTAACAACGTCTTTAGTATGAAAACTATCAGTTAATTGCATTCTTCCTAAAAAAATAAAATTGTGGTATTTTAACTACAATTGAGTTAATTATGTTTAAAATTATAGTAGTAAACATATAACAGTTACGGGGTGGTGAGTCTATATAAAATTTTTGGCCCTTTTTTTCTATCCGTTCCAGAAGTGGAGGAACGCAAACAAGAATTCCATCCAATTATTGCCGGTGATTATTTTAATTATCGCCGATGTTAAAATTTTAATGGAAATTGGGGCCTTCCGTAGCTTAAACACCGCGTGTTTACGTATAATCTTCGAATTAGAACGAGAAACCCGGTGATTATATAGTTGATTTTTACCTTTTTTCAGATACTAACAACCCTAGGGATGTGCATTTCGCGCTTTGAGTCTCTACCTGTCTTGGATCGGATTAGCGAGTCGGAGGTTTTAATTCACTGTCGTCCGAAGTTTTCTGAACTGTTTCTCCTCGGCTGTAAGGAGGGGCATAAATAAATGCGTACTCGGGGGTGCTTTTATATGTAGTTTAAAAATGTGGCCCGGATGCGACGTTTTAATTGCGCACTAAATATTTATTGTGCCCCTACGTCGAACTTTTCGCTTTTCTCCAATATCGTGTCTTGAGTTTCAAGTTTCACACAGAAAAAAAAGTTTCTCCGCTCCGCTCTTTTACATAAATATACCAAGTTTCTTTCCCCCAAAGATCACCAAGGTTTCCCAAATAAAACGAGAAGTATTACAATTTGACTGGATTTAACTTGAGGTTAAACAGTATACTACAAGAGTAAAATTTACAACAAATAAACAAGACGTTAATTACCCAAATGTATTAAACTGGTATTTTTGATATTGAATTGTCCAGAATTAACCTTTCTTAATGCCAACATAAAAAGTAAAGTTAGGTTAGTTTGCTAGGTTAGGGTAGTTTATAATTCATTTAAAAAATATATAATAGAAAGTCAAAAAATGGAAAAGTGCTACCACAGTTGCCATTCTAAATCAGAAATTAAAATCTCTGAGTTCATTATGTATTTTACAATGAAAAACAATATTTTGTTGCTTTTTGATATACTGTCACAAAAATAAGAAAGGAAAATATTTTTTTTTTTGTATTTTAGTTTATTATTAATCTTGAAGAAATATAATATAATAAATGCATAATACTTGTAATATGTTATGATTCATTTCCCGCCCGGGAATTCCCGGGTCGACAACGAGACATTTTTGGGATAAAATTGAAAAATTAGCCAAGTAGTTTGTCAATTATATTAAAAAGTTTTGTGATTGCAATATGTTAATTGAATACTATATATTTAGAAAAAGAAGACTTTTCCTTTTTTCAATATCTTGTCTTGTGTTATTGGAAAAGAAAAAAACTTTTCTCTTCCGTTCATTTACATAAATGTGTTCATTTTAGCGGAAAAAAAAACTTTTTATTTTTTTCTCTAAGGATATAGCACCGTTTTCCAATAATACGGGAGGCATCTTCTGTAAGGTTTCTGCACGAACTTTAAGTATTATAATTTAACCTGGGATTACTGCGGATACCGAAGAAGGTCAAAAGATTCGCGCTGGAGTCCCGTGTTTTGCGGAATTCTGGGCGAATTTTTATGTTAACCCAATTTTATGTGTCTGGCGGAGATTTCCTTCTTCGCCTGGAAGGCAAAGCCACCTTTTATTGCTCAATTCCTTCCTTCCTTTCTTTCTCCACTCCTTCGTCAATTTACATATCGGAACAGAAACCTTCCTCCCGTTCCGTCCCGTTGACGGAATATCATCACCGGAGGATCCCTTATTAATTCATCTCCACTCCAGGGGAGGCCTCGAATACGACCCTGGGCCCTCCTTTCTTTTTTCATCATCGCAGATTTTCATATTTCTTACTTCCTCTTTCCTTCACTCAGTTTCATTCTTCCTTCTCTTTCTGTCTCTAATAACGCCAAGAACGGAGGAAAAAAAGACGAGACGCAACCAAATTGACGCCAATCAAAAAATAAAACGAGAGGAGGAACAAAAAAGAATATTGTATGGAAGCGGAGCGTCGGATGCCACCTGTTATGTTATCAAAGTTTAATGATGGATCGATCTTCGCCAATTTTCAATTTAATACAATCACGTTTCGAAGCGAGCCCAGAGCAAATTCTATTAATTATTCCATCGAGTTAATGGAAATAATGTTTTCACCTTGCACATCCGACTTAGAAAACCGTACGACATTGACGCTTACATGAAAAAAAATATTCGTAAAATATAATTAATTTTTATTGAATTAATTATATCTTAACATCATTATTATACAATAAGTATAAGTTACATTTAATATTTTAAGTACACTGCACTGTCAAAAGAAGATATTCAAATATGAACTTGACAAGTAACATGTTACAAGTATTGCACAGTACACAGTTACATGTGATATTTAAACTTATTACAGTGTTAATTTATTGTATAAATAAGTCTACTTGGCAAATAATTTATTACAAGTATCTCAGTAATGTAATTTAAATTTAACATTTAAAATTCCTATACAGCCACTTGTTCAAATAAGACAAATTACTTGTTACAAATATTGCAGTTAAATTACACTGTCAAAAGTACTTGTCGATGAACTTGTTACAAGTTTAGCACAATACACAATTACATATAATATTTAAAAAATATTGCAAAAATATTAAGTTCTTGTATAAATAAATATACTTGACAAGTTACTCGTTAGAAGTATTGTACAGTATACAGTTATATATAATATTTGAAATTATTACATTGTTAACTTCTTGTATTAAGTCTACTAAACACATTTCTTATGAGAAGTATCGCACTAGTTACATTTAAATGTAACATTTTAAATTGCTAGACCGTCACAAGTATTTATTAAAAGTACTTGTTACAAATATTGTTTTATCTATTATTTGTTAACTATTAAATGTAATATTTAAAGTACATAGGACTGTATAAATATTTATTAATATAAGTTACTTGTTACAAGTATTATACAGTATACAGTTACATAACTTCTTTTATAAAGTCTACTCGAAAAATTACTTATAACAAGTATCGAAACAGTAACATTTAAATGTAAGTAAATATTTATAATTGCTGTCGTGTCACATGTACTTATTCAAATAAGACAAGTTACTTGTTACAAATATTGTTCAGTATTTTCAAACTAATTAATCAAATAAACTTTATGAATGGTATTAACTAAAGTCATTGGTGCTAATATTTAACACGTGTAAACCCACCATATACGCGTTTTGTTTAAGGACAATATAACGCGATGTTAAATATTAGAATTACACGGCAACACACAAAGTGCGTTTACTTTATTTTAATTAATTAAGTTTAATTTTAGAAACACGGTGCTTCTGTTTCTCTTCGCCAAATGCAAATAGTTCTATTAATCTCGGTAAGGTAAGCCTCGGGAATTATGCGAATACACTCTAATACGTTTTCCTCTCACAAGCCGAGTTATTATAGAGAATTTATTAATTACACAACTGCACTAATTGCGACGAAGGTAAATGCGAATTATTAAAAATCCCATCTAATTACACGATGCGATCTTGTCCCATCTAATTACTGTCCACCCTTTTACGTTAACGCAGTTTACTTTGACTATCAAAGTAAAGCCACTCCGTTGTTTCTATTATTATTTTTTGAGATCAAAGTAGTCTTCGTTGACATTTCTTCTTCACCGCTCGTCTTATTCCTTGTGTGGGGGAGATGTGACGGTAAAGGAATGAAGAAAAGTTTTTTTTCTTATAAAAAGGAAACGTGTTCAAAATGTAGACATACAAACTTTATACTGGTATTCCCCAAGGAATTGTTCTTGTTACTATTAGATCTATTTTAATATTTTGATAGATTCTTATGCATATATTTTTTTAGAGTTGTTATGGCTTTATTGATCAGCGTTTCTTAAACTTTTTGCCACGTGACCTAACAAATTTGTTTGTAGTTGAGAACCAATTTTTTGTAACATCAAATTTTTGACGATTTGACACAAGGTGACAGCTGTCATTTGCAATCCAATGGATGATATAGTTCCTATGCCTTACAATTTCGTATTTTCACGGTAAATATCAAAACATTTACACATTTAATCATGTCATAAAAATCGTTAGAAAATGTTATACTTAAACTTTATTCTGGTATTCCCCAAGGAATTGTTCTCGTAACTATTATGTCTATTTTATTATTTTAATACATTCTTATGCATATATTTTTTTAGAGTTATAGCTTTAAAGATCATAGTTTTTTAACCTCTATAACATTACATTTTTGATGCTTTGACACAAGGTGACAGCTGTCATATTGCAATCCAATAGATGATATAGTGACAGCTGTCATTTTGGGACCGAATGGATCATATTGCTATGTAATAATAAAATTATAAGAAGGATTGAAGTAATATTTCAGTTTTTACGGTATAACACATATAAATACTAATAAAAATGTATAAAAAATATTGTAAAAATTGTATATAAATAAAAAAAAAA